>NC_042616.1:22526227-22640117 GCF_901001135.1 Rhinatrema bivittatum
GCTGAGGTTTGATAGATGTGCACAGCGAGGGGGGGTGTTTGTATTATTTTACAATGCACCTGGTAGTAGAGGGAGTTTGTGATGCTGTTAAGATGACACCAGAATCAGAAGATCTTTTGTATGGGGAGTTGTACAGGGAAATGTTAGTTCTGCTCTGCACTCATTTTAGGACGCGGGGGACTCCTGTGGATGCAGAGCATGTGCCTGTATTTAGTCCCATGATGGTCATGTGCTCCGTGTGTCACGCATGTGAGCGTCATCTCTCGGGTGGGTCCTGATAGACTAAAGGTTGAGAACCGCAGGTCCACACTACCTGCCCTTCAGTGCAGCAGGCTGAGCAAACATCCAGGTTTCAGGCAGGAATAATATCCTCTACTTAGCTTTTGAATCTTGGAGCTCTTGTGGACAGAAACGAGCCAGGAAGCAGACTGGCAACTGACCCTGCAACTCCCTCGACTTTCTGTCTGCTATTGCCTTTGACCACTCTCTGGACAATAAAATGAACTTTTACTTCACATTGGATCCTGTATTTTGAGAAATACAGAGATGCTGAACGTCTGACAAAGCTGCAATACTTGCCTTTCTCATCTCCTGTGCCAAGCACACTGTTTGTCTAAGCCTCTGTTAAAAACTGAAATCTTCTCTCAGTAACTGAAGAAGAGACAAGACAATGCAGCCCTGCTGTCTGTGGGTGAGAGCGACCGACCTGAGGCTTCAGCCAAGCTCAGAAGTACCTGGCACCCTAACCAGATCCAAGTCAGCTGCCAGGTGGCAGAAGTTTGGCCTCCCCGGGTGGAGGGGGGGGGAGAGGTGTGGAAGCCAAGCTGGGCGGTCAAGAAAGAAGAACCAATCAGAATGTGACACCTGTCCCTGTTTTCATATGCATGAAACTACTGAATTTGCATACGCTGTCCTTAAAAGCAGCTGGGAAGAGGGGCTCAGAGCTGGGCTAAGAAGATCCCATTCACACTAGCCAGAAGCCATCTGAGCAATCGCTCCTCACCCCACCCTGCAACCAAGCACCTACAGGAAGTCCAGGGCCTGCAGCATTGCTTGGAAGAGGGGCTCCAGCCCGGCTACTTCAGCCAGAGTTGAACTTGCCAGGTTCTTTTTGTGAGCTAGGGCTCACTAGTGTTGCTATTTCAGATGGTAAATATAATATAGAAGTAGAATTATATTCCTTTATTATATTAGAGATCTTTAGAAATTTCTAGCTGTAGCAGGCCGAGTTGCTAAAGCCTAACCAGCCCCCCTTCTCTTCCCCCCTTCCCCCTCCTTGCTGAGAAACACAGCCTGCACAGCAAAATACTTTGTGCCAAGGCCGGCACAAGGAAAGGGATGTGTAAGGATGGATCTCCCCCCACATTCCTCCTCCTGACTGACTTTTAACAAAAAGATTCTCATATAGCTGAACTAACCAGAGAAATGACTTTCTGATATCATTGAAAATAACAAAGAAAAATAGCCATTTAAGAACAGCACGTAGGCAGATATGAAGAAGACACAGAAACAATAGGTTAACTCTGAAAGTTGAAACCTGGCATTAGAATACGTTGGTTAAGCAAAAAGAACATTTTAGATGCATGAGAAAATGTCTGAGAAAAGAGGCAACGCTGAAATTAAGGCATTGGATAGGCTGAGTAACCAGAGATGGGGAGGAGTAGAAAGATAAGCGAATGTACAATAGTAAGTTGTTTTTGCTTTGTGGGCGTGCCTGCTTATGACACCCGTACTTGCAAGTTCATAAAATAAAGAACAGAAATTGTTTCACCAACTCTTTATGTTCACTATCTAATTTTCTAAGGCGGTGCAGTACCGTTTCTAACAGCTTGGGGGCTCGTCCGGGATTTGAGCCATCTCAGGCACCGAGGGTCGGGTGCTGAGGAAAGGAAGGCGCGCCCTGTTGCAGTTTTCAACAGTCCTCGAGTCAGCACCGGGGTCGGTGTCTGGACTGGCGAATGGTCCCGTGGCAGTGAACTTGGTGAAACAATTTTAAAGGACACAAGTAGGCACAGCTAGCTTCAACCGGGCAACTTCGTGCACAAAGCAAGGTAAGAAAAATGACTATTAAGTATTACCTTGTTGGATGGGACTGTGAACCTTAAAGGGTGAAGGGATTTGAGGCGTGTCATGGACACTGGGAGGAAAGCCAGAGATGGCTACAACGGGAGTGCCGATTAGAGGACTTCAGAGAGTTCACAAGGGGAAATAAACTGGCCAGAGATAAGAAAGGGGGGTGGACTTGGAAAGACCCCCCTCAGACATTCCCCTCCAGATAGTTCTATGGGGAGGATGTCAGGGTCCTGGGAGGACAGGTCTTGTACAAGAAATTAAAAAGAAAATGATAAAATATTGTTGTTTTAAATGGCCCAGACAGAGTCTAAAACAGCCGGCACTGTTTTGGCCAAACATATGGGGCAGATGAGAATCGGTTATGTCAGACATTAAATATGTATGTAAATAGGAAAACACCGCTTTCTCAGGAGGAGGCAGAATATGCCGCCTACTGGACAGGCAGCAGGGAAACAATGTTGCCCATTAAAATATCAGAGCCTAAGCCAGTTCCTAAAAATGACCTTCCCTGGGGAAATAGAGGGAAAGACATGGGAACCCCTGGAGCACTTGCCATAGTTTGATCCGGTGCATGTACTCCCTAGTGCCCTTTCCCCTCCCCCAGCGTATGAAAGTGAAGATGTCGGGGAATCAGAAACACACCCAATAGTTAAGAGGGTTTGTGAGAAGTCTGAAGATGATGGACAGGAAAGGGAAGGACAAAGGTAAGAACAAAGGCACCGGCAGGGTGCCTCGGGCCTAGATAAAGAATTAAAGCAGTTAATAAAGGATACAGAGCAGTATCTGTTCCCAGATGCTCTGGAATCTGGAGCTAGGAGAAAAGATAAAAGATCAGAAGGACCACAGGACTCAGACCCCTGTATCCTCTGAGGGAGGTACCCATAGGGCGTGGTAATATAGGATACGTGAGTAATACTCTCACTAGTGGGGAAGTGAGAAACTTTAAATAGGAAATGAAATCCTTGTTAGATGATCCCAGTGGATTAGCAGATTAGTTTTTAGGGCAGGACTCAGCATTTTATTTATGGGAGAAGAGTGAGCTATGATCAGAGCAGCAGGGATGAGGACACCCACCCCGGGTGAAGAGACCCAGCAGAACAAAAGTATCCTAACAGAGACCCCGATGGGATAATGAGGCAGCAGACAGAGCTCATATAAGTGATTTACCGAGTCTCAATTTAAAGGGAGTTAGGGAAGCAGTGCCTAGGAATCAGAAGGAAAGCCTTCGAGGTACAGAAGGAGCACAAGGCGACTCCTTCGGCGTTCTTGGAACGGGTATGGGAAAGGATGAGACAGCACTCCGGACTGTCCCCCTAAGGACCCAGTAAGCCAGGGTTTGTTGAAAATTTATTTTGTCACCAAATCCTGCCCAGATATTCAGAGGAAATTGCAGAAAATAGTAGAGATGTGAATCGTGTGATCGATCGTCTTAACGATCGATTTCGGCTGGGAGGGGGAGGGAATCGGATCGTCGCAGTTTGGGTTTTTTAAATATCGTGTAAATCGTGTAAATCGAAAACCAGCACACTAAAACATCCCTAAAACCCACCCCGACCCTTTAAAATAAATCCCCTACCCTCCCGAACCCCCCCAAAATGCCTTAAATTACCTGGGGTCCAGTGGGGGGGTCCCGGTGTGATCTTCCACTCTCGGGCACACTAAAACAACCCTAAAACCCACCCGACCCTTTAAAATAAATCCCCCACCCTCCCGAACCCCCCCAAAATGCCTTAAATTACCCGGGGTCCAGAGGAAGGGTCCCGGTGTGATCTTTTATTCTCGGACCTCCGGTGCGTTGTAGAAATGGCGCCGGCGCTACCTTTGCCCTGTCATATGACAGGTCAAATGTAGCGTACAAAATGGTGCCGGCCATACACCGTATGGCCGGCGCCATTTTCCGTACGGAAAAACGATTCGCGTGCAGGAAGTCGTTCCCGGACCCCCGCTGGACTTTTGGCAAGTCTTGTGGGGGTCAGGAGGCCCCCCCCAGCTGGCCAAAAGTCCCTTGGGGTCCAGCGGGGGTCCGAGAGCGATCTCCTAAGCTCCTGACGTCGGGGGACAAAAAACAAAATGGCGCCGGCGCTACCTTTGACCTGTCATATGACAAGGCAAAGGTAGCGCCGGCGCCATTTCTACAAGCACCGGAGGTCCGAGAATAAAAGATCACACCGGGACCCTTCCTCTGGACCCCAGGTAATTTAAGGCATTTTGGGGGGGTTCGGGAGGGTGGGGGATTTATTTTAAAGGGTCGGGGTGGGTTTTAGGGTTGTTTTAGTGTGCCGGTTTTCCCGCCCTCCCCCTTCCCCTCCCCCTTCCCCCGATTTACGATTTTTTGACAATAAATCGGGGGAATTGTTATTGTATCGCGGCTCTAACGATTTTTGACGATTTAAAATATATCGGACGATATTTTAAATCGTCAAAAAACGATTCACATCCCTAGAAAATAGAGGGTTGGAATGAAAAGTCAATTGAAGAATTATTAAAGGAAGCCCAAAAGGTGTTTGTAAGAAGGGAAGAGAAGAAGCAGAAGCAAAAAGTTAAAATTATGTTAAATACTGTTACTAAGATATTTAAAAAGGGAGTACAAGGGATGGAAAAAGAATGTGGCAGAGGAAGTTGGCAGAGGGGAGAAGGCTGAGGACAGAGAGGCAGGGGCTTCAGTACAAGCCCTGGGTCAGAGGAGGATGGAACCCTCAGGTTGTTTTGAGTGCGGACAAGTAGGGCACTTTAAAGGGGAGTGCCCCGGATATTCAAAGAGGAGAACATTTTCTCCCCTGCTGAGTTCATGGAAATAGGAGAGACAGGGGCTACTAGCGTTAAAGTCCTGTCGTGAGCCCTTGGTAAATTTAAAGGTAGGACCAGAAAAAGAGGAGATGGTTTTTTAGTAGATACAGGAGCTGCTGCTAGCTCTAGCTCCAGGCCATACATTTACATATTAATCAGGAAAGTGTTTTGCCAATAAACTGATTGCAGTGTAAAATAAAATATGTTGCTCAGCTTTCCAGTTAATTCTGCAGTAAGAAGTGCCTCCTAGAGGCATTACTTCCCTTAGCTGGGGAAAGTCGAGATTTGAATGGCTTTGAATGGGAAAACCCGGATTCAGGGAGAAAACAATTATTCCGATGGAAGGTTCTTCCCCAGGGTTTCACGGAGTCCCCAGACCTGCTTGGACAGGTTCTGGAGCAGGTTCTAGGGGAATTCTGGTTGCCCTCTGGAATACACCTCATACACTATGTGGATGATTACTGATTTTAGGGAAGAAACAGGAGAATGTGAGAGAAGCCACAAATTAATTATGGAATTTCCTAGGGAAGCAAGGGCTGAGGGTGTCTAAATCATAATTACAATATCTAGAAGAAGAAATAATATACTTGGGACATTTGATTAGTAAAGGAAAAAGGAGAATAAACCCCGAATGAATTAAAGGAATAATAGAAGTACCCATACCAAACACTAAGAAGGAATTGAGAATTCCTGGGATTAACAGGGAACTGTAGAATCTGGATAGATTCATATGCATAGAAAACTAAATCTCTCTATGCTAAACTGACTGAGGAAGGAGCAAATTTAAGGTGGTCAAAAGAGAAATTGCCGTTTGGGGGAGCATTAGTGGTAAGCACCCCATGCTCAGTCAGGTCCATTCTGACACAGCGAGCTCATAGGTGGCTCACGGACTCCAGAATATTGAAGTATGAAGCTATATTGCTAGAGCAGAATGATTTAGTTCTAGCTACAGATCCTTGCACAAATTCGGCAGCTTTCCTCTCAAAGGGGGAGGGGGATGGGACAGGTGTTACACATAACTGCCTGGAAATCATAGAATACCAGACTAAAGTGAGAATGGACCTGGCTGATAAACCCCTGCAGCAAGGGAAAAAGGTTATTTGTGGATGGATTATCCAAGTGATTTCAAGGGAAATGGCAAATTGGGAATGCTGTAAGTGGACGGGGAGACCCTGGAGGTGATAGAGTCAGGGAGGCTGCCGTCAGCGCAGACCTGTGAATTATATGCCCTGGATAGAGCACTGCAGCTGATTAAAGGAAAAGAAGGAACAGTGTATACAGACTCCCAATATGCCTTTGGAGTAGTACATACATTTGGAAAAATTTGGAAGGAAAGAGGCTTAATAAATAGCAGGGATAAGGAAGGAACTAGTACACGAGGAACTGGTTACCCAGCTATTGGGAAATTTGATGCTACCAAGGGAGGTTGCAGTCGTACATGTACCTGGGCATCAAAAAGCCACCACCCTAGAGGCAAGGGGGAATCGGATGGCAGATGGGGCTCCTAAGGAGGCAGCGCTGAGAAAGGAAGGCATAAGTCTGTACACATTGGTACCAACTTTATCCCCAATCAAGCCTATGCCAGAGTTTAACTTACAAGAAAAAGCTGAGTTCACTGAAACAGAGACAGTTCAGAACGAAGCAGGGGCCTGGCTCCTCCCTGACGGGCGCCAGATGCTAAACAAGCCCTAGTACAGGAAATGATGGCAATCCTTCACCAGGGGGGAACCATGGGGGAGTTCAAGCTCTCTGCAATGCAGTATAGGTATTTGCACAGTGGCTAAACAGATATGTGAAAGGTGTCCCAGATGTAAGAAAATCACTGGGAGAATTTTGAGAAAAACAGTCCCAGGGGGGAGGGATCCAGACCTAAGGCCTTTTCAAAGTATACAAATAGATTTTACTGAGCTGCCCCTGTCCCAGCGACTCAAAATTCTTACTGGTAGTTGTAGATTATTTCACTGGATAGGCTGAGGCTTTTTCTATGGCCAGTACACAGTACAGCACAGGGGGTTATTAAAGTGCTCTTGGAACAAATCATCCCACGATATGGGCTGGTTGAATACATTGACTCAGATCAGGGGAGTCATTTCAGCTCCAAAGTCCTACAGGGGGTAAAGGAGGGATTGAGGCTCAATTAATACTTCCATACTCCACAATTTTCTGGAAAAGTGGAAAGGATGAATTAGACTCTGAAACAGAAAATTTCTAAAATTGTTAGAAACCAGAATGTTCTGGACTAAGTGCTTACCCTTGGCATTGCTACGGGTAAGGACCCACCCCAGGAAGGATAGAGGAGTATCCCCCTATGAGATGATGTTTGGATTGCCCTATCTGGGAGGGGTTGGAAAAATACCAGTGTTCGAAGCAACGGACCTATTTTTAGAAGAATTGTGTACTGGCACTTTCTTCTTTTTATCTCATTTAAGGGAAAAGGGGCTATTGGCCCAGACTTCTCCACTGGACTCTGCAGTACACCGGTTCCGGCCTGGAGACTGGGTGCTGATAAAGGTGTGGAAGGAGTCCAAGGTACAGCCAAAGTGGGAAGGATCGTTCCAAATCCTTCTGACCACAGAAACGCCAGTGGGGACAGCTGAGAAAGGTTGGACTCACCATTCCCGAGTCAAGGGACCCGGGGAGCTGCCTGCAGATCCTTCCCAGTACACAGTGGTGACAAGAACAGACCATCCACTTAAGATAAAAATTACTAGAAAAGACTAGAAATTTTGCATGAGCAGTTGTATTTTGAACACTCTTTTTGGGTTGAGATCCCGGTCCTGATGATAATCCTTTTTGGGATCCTGTGACCAGATTTAACAAATTGTGTGAACCATTGCTCGATACATAGACTACAGGACCAGGAACATTCATAGTGTGGGAGGGGGATTTTCATGGATTGAAGGGAATAAAAATTAAACAAGGGGATGTGTCACTAATTAGACCCAACACTGGGGAATTGGTAACATTCTGGTATACTACCTATAAGGACTTGGGAGGTAGAAGGCACCCGTGGTATTTCTTAAGGAAGAGAGGAAATAGAGCCCTCGAATACTTCGAATTAATTTTCGTAGGCGAACCTTTGGCTCCCACTATAGGGGCCATAAGTTGGTATTTTCCTTAAGAAATCTGCTTAAACCTCCAGTCCTTATGTAGACAAAGGAATTAGAAATTGCGATATTAACACCATTACTTGTAATTGATTTAACTTTCCTTTGCTGGGTTTATAGAGAAAGATTGTGTGGGGGAAAAGAAAGAGAACACGGGGAGGTATATAGAGGGGACAGTTATGTATGCCTTAACACAAGAAAGAACAAGGTCGACATGGAAAATAGAAAGAATAGGGTATCCCCTTAAAAATATAACAGGGATGATGATAGTAGCCGGATGGCCAGGGGTAGAATCTGGGGTTAGGAGTGGTTACGCCAGGGTCCTTGGCCAAGGAGATTCTCAGTATTGGACAGATGAGTATGGGGGCCCTATAAAGTTTACAATAAGAATGAAGGCAAAAGACCAGCCCCAAACAGCTGTTTTTGATGTGTGCCAATTAATAGACTGTGGAAATGTTCAGTATCAGCAGTCATATGCAGGGAGTGACAAGTATATGTGCTATAACACATATTGCCCCACGTGGAGGCAAGTAGGTTGGACGAGAGGCAGAGGGATGGGTATAGTAGTAAATGGGAAGGACCCATTAGCCTGCTGCTTTCAGATATTGATTGAAGAAATTCCAAACTTTGATACTAGACCCACAATAATGCCTGGGATTCAACCATTTAGACACCCATTAAATGATCCCAAGGTAGTGAAAGTAATAACTATAAAGGACCTAAGCCAGACCACTGAAGTAGAAACAGGATATGGGGAGGTAAATGCCGGGGTAATGATTCAGATGGACTGAATCAAATCACAGTGAACCTAGAAGATGTGGTAGACCTGATTGACAAACTGAAGAGTAGTAAATCACCTGGACCGGATGGTATACACCCCAGAGTTCTGAAGGAACTAAAAAATGAGATTTCAGACCTATTAGTAAAAATTTGTAACCTATCATTAAAATCATCCATTGTACCTGAAGACTGTAGGATAGCAAATGTAACCCCAATATTTAAAAAGGGCTCCAGGGGTGATCTGGGAAACTACAGACCGGTTAACCTGACTTCAGTGCCAGGAAAAATAGTGGAAAGTGTTATAAACATCAAAATCACAGAACATATAGAAAGACATGGTTTAATGGAACAAAGTCAGCATGGCTTTACCCAAGGCAAGTCTTGCCTCACAAATCTGCTTCACTTTTTTGAAGGAGTTAATAAACATGTGGATAAAGGTGAACCGGTAGATATAGTATACTTGGATTTTCAGAAGGCGTTTGACAAAGTTCCTCATGAGAGGCTTCTAGGAAAAGTAAAAAGTCATGGGATAGGTGGTGATGACCTTTTGTGGATTGCAAACTGGCTAAAAGACAGGAAACAGAGAGTAGGATTAAATGGACAATTTTCTCAGTGTAAGGGAGTGGGCAGTGGAGAGCCTCGGGGATCTGTATTGGGACCCTTACTGTTCAATATATTTATAAATGATCTGGAAAGAAATACGACGAGTGAGATAATCAAATTTGCAGATGATACAAAATTGTTCAGAATAGTTAAATCACAAGCAGATTGTGACAAATTGCAGGAAGACCTTGTGAGACTGGAAAATTGGGCATCAAAATGGCAGATGAAATTTAATGTGGATAAGTGCAAGGGGATGCATATAGGGAAAAATAACCCATGCTATAGTTACACTATGTTAGGTTCCATATTAGGTGCTACAACCCAAGAAAGAGATCTAGGTGTCATAGTGGATAACACATTGAAATCGTCGGTTCAGTGTGCTGCGGCAGTCAAAAAAGCAAACAGAATGTTGGGAATTATTAGAAAGGGAATGGTGAATAAAATGGAAAATGTCATAATGCCTCTGTATCGCACCTTGAATTCTGTGTACAATTCTGGTCGCCGCATCTCAAAAAAGATATAATTGCGATGGAGAAGGTACACAGAAGGGCTACCAAAATGATAAGGGGAATGGAACAGCTCCCCTATGAGGAAAGACTAAAGAGGTTAGGACTTTTCAGCTTGGAGAAGAGACGGCTGAGGGGGGATATGATAGAGGTGTTTAAAATCATGAGAGGTCTAGAACGGGTAGATGTAAATCGGTTATTTACTCTTTCGGATAGTAGAAAGACTAGGGGGCACTCCATGAAGTTAGCATGTGGCACATTTAAAACTAAATGGAGAAAGTTCTTTTTTACTCAACGCATAATTAAACTCTGGAATTTTTTGCCAGAGGATGTGGTTAGTGCAGTTAGTATAGCTGTGTTTAAAAAAGGATTGGATGAGTTCTTGGAGGAGAAGTACATTACCTGCTATTAATTATGTTGACTTAGAAAATAGCCACTGCTATTACTAGCAATAGTAACATGAAATAGTTTTTGGGTACTTGCCAGGTTCTTATGACCTGGATTGGCCACTGTTGGAAACAGGATGCTGGGCTTGATGGACCCTTGGTCTGACCCAGTATGGCATGTTCTTATGGGTAGAATGGATAAAATACACTGTGAAATCCCTGAACAAGTTTAATATCCTGAACAAGATTAATATCCTTATTCAATAAGCATACACACAGTTAATGCAACTCCAACATTGCTCTATGCTTCAAGGGCAAGAGGAAATGTAGAAAAAAGGATTTGTATCCTCAAAAAAGCAGGGGAGTAGCTTGCTTGTTACGGCGGTTACTACCCCAAACCAAATAAGCCTGATACTTCACTTTCAATGCATATCTAGCATAGCTCTCTGCTTCAACGGCAGGGAGAATGAAGAAAAGACAATTTATATTCAGACAACAACCAACAAGGAATGAATTACATAGTCTGGGTAAACAAATAAGCATGGGTGTAGCTTGCTTATTACGGCAGTTACTACCCCGAATCAATTAAGCCTGATACTTTACTTGGAATACATATTCAGCGCAGTTCACTGCTTCAACGCAGGGGGAATGAAGTAAAGAGGATTTATATTCAGACAAGGACTGAATTGCACAGGCAGGGTAAACAATCGTGGGAGTAGCTTGCTTATTACGGCGGTTACTACCCGAAACCAATTAGCTAGATACTTCACTTAGATGCAGCTCCAGCACTGCTCTCTACATCAATGGTGGGGGTGGAAGGGAATTGGAACCAAAAAGTTACCAATAAGGGCCCTGAATTCAGCGGTCAGAGTAACAGATAAGTATGAAAACAATTAGGTCTGAAAACTTGCTGGGCAGACTGGATGGGCCGTTTGGTCTTCTTCTGCCATCACTTCTATGTTTCTATATGTTTAAGAGCAATTGTTATCTGTACATAAGAACATGCCATACTGGGTCAGACCTAGGGTCCATCAGTTTCCAAACAATTCCTGTTTCCAACAGTGGCCAATCCAGGCCATAAGAACTTGGCAAATACTTCTGGGAAACCTACAGCAAAGATAGTGCCATTTCCTTTTGGTTGGAACAACCACCCGGAAGGACTGAAAAGCATCCTGGCATTATATCAAGACAAAATGGCTTGGAACAACGCCACCTGTAAGTCTCTGGCTCTTCAATTCCCAGTCCTGAAGCTACATAAAGAGCAGCAGGTACCTCCAGTATTCTCCCCAAGTACTTGGAACCACACTGCCTCTCACGGCAGGGTTTAAGATTCAATCAACAAGTGGGAGAATTGGATGCCTATACTGCAACATGAAATGTGACAGGATTAGTGGAGGTCAGAAACTACTCGAATTTGCGAGTAGCTAGAGCAGACTTATGGTGGTACTGCGGAGGAAGGGTGATACGACCTACACTGCCCACTACGGCACTTGTGCAGTAGTACAATTGGCAATTCCATTTACCCTGGCATTTAAAAAAAAAGAAAATGAAGAGTACAAAAGAATAAAAAGGGGTAGTTTAGGGACATCCTTTGATGAAAGGGTATATTTAGACTCAATAGGAGTGCCAAGAGGAGTCCCTGATGAATTCAAAGCCTGGAATCAAATAGCAGCAGGGTTTGAATCTGCCCTCTTCTGGTGGGCCACAATCAATAAAAATGTAGATTGTATTAATTACATATATATTATAATCAACAGAGATTTATTAATTACACACGGGAGGCAATAAAAGGAATTGCAGAACAATTAGATGCCACTAGTAGGATGGCCTGGGAAAACAGGATGGCCTTAGATATGATGTTAGCTGAAAAGGGTGGAGTATGTGTAATGCTAAGAGGAGAATGCTGCACTTATATACCCAATAACACTGCCCAAGATGGCACAATTACACGAGCTTTACAGGGTCTTACTACCCTAGCAGATGAACTGGCAGAAAACTCTGGGGTTGATACATTATTCATGCATTGGTTGGAAGCATGGTTTGGAAAATGGAAAAACTTAGTTGTGTCACAGTATTCACCTCCTTCATAGTAGTTGTAGGAGTTTTAGTGGCATTAGGATGTTGCATTATCCCATGTGTGCGAGGATTGGTGCAAAGATTAATAGAAACCGCAATTACTAAGAAAACGCCCCTAGGACCTCCTCCACAGTGGCGTAGCCACGGGTGGGCCTGGGTGGGCAGGTGCCCACCCAACTTAGACCCAGGCCCACCCAACTAGCACCGGAACTGCAAGGCTGTCGCGGGATCCCATCCCCGCGACAGCGAACAAGAGAACCCACGCCTCGCGCGCCATCACGGCACACGTGGGGAAGCGCTGCTGCGGCCGTATGGCCAACCGGTCTTCCTGTTCGGGGGGGGGGGGGGGCGGAAGCGCCGCGCGCAGCTTCCGCTTCCTCCCCCCAATGCAGGAAGATCAGCTGCCTCTCCTGCTGCCACCCGTTCTCCTGCTATCTTCGGACCAAACGGCCCGCCGAACTTCCTGTTTGGGGGAGCGGAAGTGCTGCGCACAGCTTCCGCTTTCTCCCCCAGAGCAGGAAGATCAGCTGCCTCTCCTGCTGCCACCGGCCTCCTGCTATCTTCTTCGGGCGTCGGGCCGTATGGTCCGCCGATCTTCCTGCTTGGGGGGGGGGGGGAGGAAGCGGACGTTGGGCGCGGCGCTTCCGCTCCCCCCCCCCCCCCCGACAGGAAGTTCGGCGGGCAGTACGGCCCGACGCCCGAAGATAGCAGGAGGCCGGTGGCAGCAGGAGAGGCAGCTGATCTTCCTGCTCTGGGGGAGAAAGCGGAAGCTGTGCACGTGCTTGAATGTGTATGTGTGGATGAGAATGGGAGTGTGTGTGGGTGAAAACTGGAGCCTGGGTGTGTATGTGGGTGAGAATGGAAGCTTGAATATGTGGGTGAATGGGAGCTCGAATGTGTGTATGTGTGGTTGAGAATGGGAGCCTGGGTTTGTGGGTGGGTGAGAATGGGAGCTTGAATGTGTGTATATATGGGTGAGAATGAGAGCCTGGGTTTGTGTGGGTGGGTGAGAATGGAAGCTTGAATATGTGGATAAGAATGGGTGCTTGAATGTGTGTATGTGTGGGTGAGAATAGTACCTTAAATGTGTATATGTATGGATGAGAATGGGAGCTTGAATATGTGTGGGTGAGACTGGGAGCATGGGTTTGTGGGTGAGAATGGGAGTCTGGGTTTATGTGTGTGGGTGAGAATGGGTGCCTGGATGTGCGTCTGTGTGTGCATAAGAATATAAGCCTGGGGAGGGGTGAGAAAGTGAGAACTTGAATGTGAGCTTGTGGGGGGGTGGGGGGGGGAGAGCATATGAGAGTGACAGCTTGAGTGTGTGAGAGGGAGTCTGTGAGAGAAAGCGTGTATGTGTGTGTGTGGAAGGGAAGAAGACAGTAATAGAAGAAAGACACTGAAAAGGAATTAGGAAATGAGCTATAAGGGAAAAAATGGGAAAAAGAGACCAGGACCAACTGATTAGAAAAATACAAAGATCAGACAACAAAGGTAAAAATATATATCTATATTTTGAGATGTTAGCAATTTAAATATAAGCAACACAACCGCTCTCTCAAAATTTATGGACAGGTAGGAGCCGTGTATAAAATCGTAATAATAAGAAGGCTAAAGTACCACAAATCACCGTGAATTATGTTTGTATCATTAAGTAAACCTCATACTTAGGCGTAGATGTGAATGCTATGCTGCATAATTTGGCATTATTTATCAGTAAAAAAACAACTAGTAGACCTGCATGCCTACAGCCCACCCATGTTAATCTTGTGCCCACCCAAAAAATCAATTCTGGCTACGCCACTGCTCCTCCATATGTTGAGGCAATGTGATTGCTAGATGACACTGAGGAATAAGAAATACAGAAGGCTCAGCAAATGTTTGAGACCTTAGAAGCAACTTTTGAAAAACTGTGAATGTAATAGCAACAAGTTGATAGAGACAGGGAGGAATTGTGAGCTAGGGCTCACTAATGTTGCTATTACAGATAGTAAATACAATGTAGAAGTAGAATTGTATTCCTTTATAGTATTAAAATGTTTAGAAATCTCTAGTTGTAGCAGACCGAGTTGCTAAAACCTAACCAGCCCCCCCCCTTTCCTGTTGATAGCAGAGCTGAATTAGCCATGCTGTCATGGGATCTGTCAATCAGGTCCGGGAGGCGGAGCTTGTCAAAGCAAAGATCAGAGCTTTGCTCTCTGCAGCTGCGCGTGTGTTCCCGCGCAGGAAAGTAACGGAATCTCCTCAGTCTGTTCTTTCCGCGCGCGGGATCGCATGCGGAGCTGTTCTTCTCCTCAGTGTTAATAAAATAAACATGACAAAATTGGGATTTAAACCCTGTAATTGCGGCAAGGTAATGTCGGTCACGGATGGCCATGACCGATGTTACCGATGCCTGGGGCCAGGTCACAATCGGGAAGATTGTGAATTTTGTTCGAGGATGTCTCCAAGAGCCATGAAACAAAGGGCCTACAGGCTTCAGGAACTTTTTGCCTCACTGGAGCCATCGGAGGCTCATTCATCTTCTGGCCTTGCAATCTTACCGGCATCATCGTGGGATCCTCAATCCTCCAATCTTGGAGGTAAGGACGTGGCAAACTGGCAAAGGCCATCTGATTTTAAACAATCCATAGAGCCAGAATCGCCGGCGCAAGAGACACTGGCGCCAAAAATCTCGGTGCCTAAAACTTTTGCGCCTAAGATGCCTTATGCGAATAAAACAATGATGGCGCATAACACTACCGCGCCTGAAGAAGTATTGGCGCACAACACTTCTGCACACGGCGCCGACGACACCTGCGCACCCGGAGCCAGACATATCTGTGCACACGGCACCGGAGACATCGGCGCCGATAGCTCTTGCGCACATGGAGACAGAAAGATATGCGTGCAAGTCTAGATCCACGCACAAGACACAGGAACACCCATCTCATGTAATACATCATGAGTTGAAGCGATGACGTGGACCCTCACAAATGACTTATTCCACCTCTCCATCGATAACCCCACCTCGTTCGGGTACTTCCCTCTCTTCGAGAGCTACTTCGACAGAGTTTAAAATAAAACGTAGAAAGCGATCACCGTCTTCACGTAGAAGTCATACAGACTCGTCGTCACACTATTATCATAAGCACTCACGGCACTCCCACCACAAAAAGTCAGCAAAGAGGAGTGCAACATGGGAAGTAAGCCCTTCGACTTCTAAATCATCTCATGTACCAACTTCAAATACCTTCTTCCCAAGAGAGGTAATACAAGTTGCTTCCTCTAACACTTCTACAGCTTCAGAGGATTCGATGGACATAATATGTGACAAAAAACAAAAAGACCATAAAGTATCCAGTACTTTACCTCAGAACACTCCAATGCAACCTAAAGCATATGAGTCACAAGAACCAGATGAGCGTACAATAATGCCCCCTCGTACAAAAGAGGCATTTTATCAATTGTCCCAATCCTTAGCAGGATTTTATGAAACTCTTCAGTCATCATTCAAAATGACTAATATTGCCTCTGTCAGTTCTCCAGAACATAAGACACAGACTAATAGAGAACCGTCGGTGGAGCCTCCGACATCTCCCATAGCAAACCGACCAGCTTTACCAAATTATAAACAGGATACATCCCCATTATCATCTAAGGGATTCCCATCGGATCCGCAGGAACAACCTCAGGAGCCGTGTTCCCCTCCAGAAGACCTTACATACCCAAAATTTCTAGAAAAATTGGGTACAATACTGCATCTAGAGGTCCAAAAAGAGACAGACCGTAGGTCAGAAACCCTTGGTCTCCTAAAGATTTTCGATACTCCAGGAGAATCAACATCTCTTCCACCACAAGAACTCCTGCATTCAGTCTTACAGAAATCCTGGGAAACACCTTACGCAATCTCAGCGGTTTCCACGAAGACGGACATAAAATTCCGTATGAGGAAAACATCACCGTACTCTATACCACAATTACCTCATGCTTCAAATTGTAGTAGAGTCGGCGATGCAAAGATTTAAGAAAACTAAGTCGCATTCCTCATACCCACCAGGCAAAGACAACAAATATTTAGATGAGTTTGGCAGGAAGATATTCCATAACTCAATGTTGATTGCTCGAATTATATCAATTCTACATGGTACAATACCTATATGAGTGCATACAAGCTATAAAAGGTATGCTTTCCTTGACTGCAGATCAGATACCTCCGCCTCTTCATGACATGGGAAGAGTGTTCGACAACTTTTGAGGTCAATCTATGAAGCATATGAAACATCTTCCAGGGCATCTGCAACAGCCATTGCAGCCCGCAGACTAGCATGGTTACGCTCAAGTTCGATACGTGAAGATTTGCACGAGAAACTAACAAACCTCCCGTGTACAGGAGATAACCTGTTTGGAGAACGATTCCAGGACACCGTAGGTAAACTGAAGGAGGAAGCTCTAGCAGTACCGATCATTAACATCACATCCTCAGTATTCGACCATACGTTGTTATATTGGATCTACTCGCCGGTAATCATATGCCAGGAGACCCTACAAATCTTACCAGTGCTTTCATACACAGGCCTACCCTACTTACCAGTGTCCTGCTCCACAACAGAATACCTCAAACCAACTTAACCAGAGACAGCAGGCACAACAGTTGGCTACTACAGTAAAATAGACTCCATCTTTTTAATTACCCAGCCACCACCACAGCATCAAGCACCACCCGGCAGGATTCATTCTTACCTGGCAGCCTGGGAGAGAATAACATCTGATCAATGGGTTTTGGAGATAGTACGTCACAGCTACCAACTCCAATTTGTCACAAAACCCATATTACCTCATCTTTCCACTCTCAAGATTCACAACTTCCAACCACAACTAGGGGAGGAAATTGCTTTGCTTCGCAAACAAGCAATTCGACAAATTTCCCCGGGGACCCAATCAGTAGGATTTTATTCCCCATACATCCTCATACCCAAAAAGTCGGGTGGCCTTCACCCCATCCTAGACCTAAGGGAATTGAACAAATTTCTCACCAAAGAAAAATTCAAAATGGTATCGTTGAAATCAATCCTTCCTTTGATTCAAACCAACGATTGGATGTGTTCCATCGACCTGAAGGATGCTTACACACACATTCCAAGCCATCCATCTTCTTGGCGTTAACTATGCTTTCGCTACAGACATTAACACTACCAGTACAAAGTTCTCCCCTTTGGACTATTGGCTGCACCCAGGGTTTTCACCAAATGCATGGTAGTGGTGGTGGCTCATCTCAGACAACAAGGTATAACCATCTTTCCATATCTGGACGATTGGCTCATAATTGCCCCAACTCCAAATATCTTACTCGATCACCTCCATCAGGTGATACAATGCTTACAGGAATTAGGATTGGTGATCAATTTTCAGAACTCAATAAAAATCGTTTAAACACAGAAATCACACCTACAACCAACACAACAGTTACAATTCATAGGAGCATGCCTGGACACTACTTGCAACAGGGCATACCTACCAAGCGACAGAATATCACAATTTCATCCTCTTTTACATACCTTGAACCATACTCAGAGACCTTCAGCGAGACAGGTTTTAGTAGTCCTAGGCCACATGGCGGCGGCGATTTTCATGGTTCCCAACACCAGGCTTCACGCCTGCAATGGGGACTAAAAGCCAATGGAAACAACACTCACAACCATTGACACAGAAGTTATTGTTGACTGCTGAAATGGGAAAAGATATCACATGGTGGCTCCTAGACTCCACCCTGTCCAAGGGAGCATTGTTCAGTTCCCCTCCTCACAACGCAGTCTTAACCACAGATGCGTCTCGCAAGGGATGGGGTGCGCGTCTCGCAAGGGATGGGGTGCACATCTCGAGATTTACGAAACACAAGGGTTATGGACAATCTTGGAACAAAACCTGCAAATAAATTTATTGGAAATCAGAGCGATTCGGAATGCATTACAAGTGTTCCAAGACCACCTGAAAGGACGCAGGGTCATGATCTACATGGACAATCAAGTGGTGATATTTTACATCAACAAACAAGGAGGGTCCGGTTCATGGTCCCTCTGCAAAGAGACCCTGATAATCTTTGAACACGCTCACCGGAATTGCATACATCTGCAAGCAACTTACCTACCAGGCGTGGCAAATACAAGAGCGGACAGGCTAAGCCGCATCTTTCATCCTCACGAATGGGCACTCAATTCAGAAATTGCCCAAGACATATTCATGCAGTGGGGGACACCTTCGATAGATCTCTTTGCAATGGAGATCAATGCTCAAGTTTCCAAATTCTGCTCAATAAGACCAAGCCAATTCAGGATCACTCAAGATGCCTTCCTCATCCCATGGACGACAGGCCTGCTGTACACCTTTCCTCCCATACCACTCATAACAAGGACAATTCAAAAGTGCATAGCAGACAAAGCTCAACTGATACTCATCACCCCGGCCTGGCCGAGGCAACCATGGTACAGTTTTCTTCTCCGACTATCCATCATGGATCCAATTCGGTTACCGAATCGCCAGGATCTTCTCTGCCAAGATCAAGGGACGCTTCTAACCCGCTACACTCATCTCTCCACTTGACAGTGTGGAGATTGAGAGGCTCCTTTTAACAGAACAGGGAGTTTCCACTTCAGCACAGTTCATCTTGTTAGAATCCAGGAAACTTTCAACGAGAAAAAATTATAACTATAAATAGAAACGTTACTCTACCTGGTGCACTTCCAAAGGTGTACCACCAATGGACTGCTCACCTGAGTTGCTCATTGATTATCTTCATACACTATATGCAGCTGGTCTAGCAACATCATCCATCAGAGTTCATCTCAGTGCCATAGGGGCATATCATAGACCAGTTAACAATATTCCTATATCCAACCACCCCTTACTATCTCATTTCATTAAGGGGTTAACTCACCTTCGTCCTCCCATCTCTAAGCCTCCAGTTCCATGGAACCTCAACATAGTTCTGGAACAGCTCATGCTTTTCCCGTTTGAACCCATGGACTTGGCACATATTAAATACCTCAAATGGAACAGTAACATCGGCACGAAGAGTCAGTGAATTGCAGACCTTGGTCCATTATTCTCCATCACCAAAACATCACCAAAAGGTAGTTCTCCGAACTCACCCATCCTTCCTACCAAAAGTGGTTTCTCAATTCCATCTCAATCAGATCATGGAATTACCCACCTTTTTCCCTAAACCTCATGCAAATGATAGGGAAAAACTACTGCACACACTAGATTGTAAAAGAGCTTTAGCATACTACAAAGAA
Source organism: Rhinatrema bivittatum (assembly GCF_901001135.1). NCBI lineage: Eukaryota > Metazoa > Chordata > Amphibia > Gymnophiona > Rhinatrematidae > Rhinatrema > Rhinatrema bivittatum. The sequence continues at coordinate 22,545,820 of NC_042616.1, forward strand.
AGGACAGAGGTCACGTGATGCGATAGCCTGATAAGCCGCGCTTCTCAGAGCTCCGGGTGCGGGCCCACAAAAAGCTAACTTTTTGCAGTGTCAAACCGCTCGAAATCGGAAGAGAAGGATACCAAAGGGTAGCGGAACAGATCAGGACGTCCGCGATCTGAGTTACAGGCTGCTTGGTATGTCAGCAAAAACGCCCCGCAAGGAAAAAGAAAAACCCAAAGGCGGAGGGGTCGAGCAGAAAATGGTGGACGGCGGGAAGCAGCAGGAAATGGCGAGTCTGGATGAGGCAGCGATTTCTCGCATGACAGCGGCGGTTGTGGAAGCGCTGGAACCCAATTTCACCGGCATTGCCGAAAATTTTGCCACCCTTAAAGAATCGATAACGGATATAGGCCACAGGATTGATATCACGGAAGGCCGCATAGCAGCGGTGGAGGAAGATCAACAAGCCCTCATGGCGCGCATTACTGCCTTGGAGACCGCGGCGAGCGCGACAGACGCAAAGTTAGAGGACTTGGAAAATAGAGCAAGACGTAATAATTTAAAATTCATGGGCCTTCCGGAGGAGATTCAAGAGGGTGAGCTACAATCTGTTTTGGAATCTTGGCTTCCCGGGGCTCTAAGTGTGGAATCCTTAGTGGGCCGGCTTACAATAGAGAGGGCCCATCGGCTGGGCCTACGGAGAGAGGCAGACACACGTCCCCGCCTGGTGATCGCACGTTTCATGAATTGGGCGCAACGTGCCAATATTTTAGCAGCGTACCGAAAAAAAAGGGATTTGCAGTACAACAACCATAAAATAGTGATATTTCAAGATTTTTCAGCTGCAGTAGCAGCCAAGCGTAAATTGTTCTCGAGTACCTGCAACGATCTCTACAACAAGAACATAAGATTCGCGCTCCAGTATCCGGCGATACTAAAAATATGGCGAGATGGCAAGGTGAACACCTTTGACTCCCCCGAGAAAGCTACCGCCTGGTTGGGGAATCAGGGTCATAATAAGTAGGCATGGGGATGAGCTTCCAGAACTTGACAATGTCGCATACAGATGGTTTTTACGAGTGCAGCGGCTAATGACAGCACACACGAAGATGGGCAGCAAGCTGATATGTCCATAGTCTACGAGCTGAACACTGTTATATGGACTGAGTGGATGGCATGGGGTATGAAAGGGCCCTGGTTTTTCGGACAACGGCGCGCCATTAGTGTGAAATGGCTGAGGATCAGAGCAGAAACATAAACTTGGGCCGGGAGGCTAACATGAGGCTATCGTGTGGAATGATATGGAGAGCATCAGTTTAGTTATGCCTCTGGAGGACGGGAGGCATAAGAGCTGCCGTATACCTAACGGATGTAGCCCTTCGACAAGTTATGAGACTGGTAGGGGGTTGCCTCCACTCTAGGGTTAAACCTTTAAGCAGTGTCTCACTTGGACTGCTCAGTTATATTCACATAACGTTGACATCTGAAAATATGTTGGTTTTTTGGGTTGTAGTGTTGTTTATGCATGCGCTCCGTTTGGCAGGTACACCTGGGAGTAGGTGTCTTGCATTAGGGTTTGGTGGGTAAACCTGTATATAGTGGGTCAGCACCTGGTCGCATCATAAACGGATCTCTAGCCCACTGATGTGGGCGGGAATGATTATATTGTGTATAGTTGTGGGGGGGATAAGGGGGAGAGAGGGGGGTGGGGGTACCGGGTTGGGGGGACTTCACCGGGGGGACATACACCATTCTGGGGTACATGTTGGGTCGGCTATAGTGGCTTTAGGATTAATAGGGGGGGAGGTCCAGGCTGGGAGACCGATCCCCATACCACCAAAAGAACGGGTTCACTGGTATACAACCGCATTGACTTCAGGATGAATTCCATAACGTATATTTCCTGGAATGTAGGTGGAATCAGTATGCCTATTAAGCGGCAAAAGATACTTAATGCATTACAAAGACAGAAAGTGGGGATAGCAGCCCTTCAAGAGACTCATTTGTCATCTGAGGAAAGTCTTAAATTAAAACGACAATGGGTGGGACAGTGCTTTTATAACCCAGCAATGGGCCGTAAGGCAGGAGTTGCCATCTTGATTCATAAAAGCCTTAAGTTTGAATTACTGAAACAGGAATCGGATGATCAAGGTCGATTTCTAATTTTGGTTGGCAAACTGAATGGCAGGGAAGTAACAATCTGCACCGTCTATGCGCCAAATGTGTATAACCACTCTTTCTTTCAGGGGCTGGTAAGCCACATCCTTGGCATATCTCGGGGCGCCCTGGTGCTCTTAGGGGATTTTAATTGTGTGGGAGACCCCGGGGTAGACCGATCCAGGCCGACACCTACCACACCCCATATGTTGGGCAAAGGGATATCCTACCTCTGTGCTGAGTTGCATTTGCTGGATATATGGCGGATGCTTAACCCGACAGAGAGGGACTACACCCATGTTTCGAAAGCGCATGCGACGCTATCCAGAATTGACTATGTGCTGGTCTCTTCATCCTTATTGCCCCGGATAGGACAGGTAAAAATCGGTCCCATAGAAATATCAGATCATGCAATTATCTGGGTGGAAATTGGCGATGGCCTTGGGGAGACTCCCTGCAGGATGTGGAGATTCCCTAGTCACTTACAAGGGGATTCGAAATTCCGGGACTTTCTAAATGAGAAGTGGGTGGATTTCGCACATAATAACAGGGCACACAAAAATGATCCGTGGTTGTACTAGGCAACCAGTAAGGTAGTCATGAGGGGAGAAATCACATCTTATACGATAGCACAAGCTCGGGCGATGGCGAGCAAGATAGTAGGTTTGGAGACACGATTGAGACAGGCAAGGCAACAGCTGGCGCAAGGGCACTCCCCACAAGCCCAAACGCACTATAATGACATTTTACGGACCCAGAATGGACTGTTGCACGAGAGGGCTCAGAGGGGAATGCAGCGGAGTGCTCATACATTCTTCCGGTTTGGCAACAAGTCTGGGAGGGTGCTCGCCAATATGGTGCGTCTGGCCAGGGGGAGTACGGTGATTGACAAGTTAAGGAAAGGAGATGGGACACCGTTAACGTCCGGGAGGGAGATATGTGCAGAGTTCAGGAAGTTTTATGAGAGGCTCTATTCTGAAGATAGAGGGGGGGGCTCAGTGCAGGAAGAGGAGTTTTTTCGTGGCTTGCACATACCAAAACTCGACCCCCAAAAACTAGCCTCACTTAATAAGCCTATCCAATTGGACGAATTAAGGAGCGCTATTATGGCAAGTAAGGCTAACAAAGCTCCAGGTCTGGACGGCTTTACTGCCGAGTATTATAAATGTCTAATTTCCCGAGCCACGGAGGATTTACTTCTTTTTTACAGAGAGGCTCAAAGGCGCGGGCAGTTCCCAGAAGAGACCACAAGAGCATTTATTACCATCCTTGAGAAACCGGGTAAGGACCTATCATCTACAGCGGCCTTTAGGCCAATTTCCTTATTAAATTTTGAAGCCAAGGTCTTCGCCAAAATAATGGCGGATAGGTTGAGTGGGGTATTTCCAGACCTTATCACAGACAATCAGGTGGGTTTTGTTAAGGGTCGGGCTATCAGCACGAATCTTACAAAATTGATTATAGCTATGGAAGAATGCCATAAACAGGGGACCCCGGCACTTCTCGTGGGCTTTGACTCAGAAAAGGCATTCGATAGGGTGTCTTGGGAGTACATGTTCTCGGTCCTGGGGAGATATGGTTTTGAAGGAGAAATAGTTCACAACATCCGGATGCTCTATCACGCTCCCAAATCTGCTATTCGGGCGAACGGTCAGGTTTCAGAGGATTTTAGTTTACAGCGGGGGGTACGACAAGGTTGCTCAATGTCGCCACTATTGTATATTCTGTCAATCATCCACTATTACGGAAAATAGAAGACGATCACCTGATTAAGGGGTTTAGTTGGGGAGGCAGGCATTTAAAATATCTGCTTTTGCGGATGATGTTTTGGTGTTTCTCACTATTCTGCAAAGCTCCCTGGAACGGGTACTTGATCATCAGAGACTGTTCGGGTCTTTTGCAGGGCTAAAAATAAATGTGGACAAGTCAGAGGCTATGGATCTGGGGGTGGCGGTACGCCAAGAGTGGACAGGGCAGTTTCAATTGAAGTGGGCGGGAAGCACCATGCGGTATTTGGGTATCTTGCTGACTAGGGATGTCACGAAGCTACAAGAGACGAATATCCGTCCCCTATTACACAAAATGACTCAGAAGCTGCAAATGTGGCGATCCCTTCCGTTGTCTCTGAAAGGCAGAATTGCGCTGTTAAAAATGCTGGAATTGCCCAGGTGGCTGTACGTGTTCCTACAATTGCCTATTTGGTTAACTAGGAAGGATATTGTGGGCATTAATAGAGTTATTCGCACATTTTTGTGGGGAGGGCGTAAACCCAGACTGGCTCTAAAGACGCTTCAGTTACCTGGAAGGCAAGGTGGGTTGGCGTGTCCAAATTGGAGAGCTTATAACCTAGCTTGTGTCCTGCGTCATGTACAGGATTGGCTGGACGGAACCGGAAAATTTACACCTCGTACCTTTTTATTAGAATGGCTCAGTCCTTTTAAGCCGGAAGCCATGATGCAAGTTGGGGGCAATTACATCCCGGCCAGGTACAGGGGACATATGATAGTAATGTCAGGGCGGAAGGCATGGAGATTTCTGTGTATGCAGGCTCTCCGTTTACATCAGCATATCACTCCTTATATGCCGTTGTGTGGTAATCCCATGTTTCCAAGTGGTATGATGGGGGCTGTTTTCAAAAATTGGGAGGCTAAAGGGATACGAAATGTATATAATTTGTTTGAGCCGGGTTCTGGGAATATGTGGTCATTTCAAGACTTCCAGCATGTGTATGGCGTGCGATCACAAGACTTTTTTGCGTACTTGCAGGCCAGACATTATGCCCATAGCCTAGTAGGATCGTATACCCTGGGATCGGGGTGGGACCGGTTACAAGCATTTTTTATGCCCAGGGACAAGTCTGGCCATTCATGCTCTACTTTGTCACAAGCATTACGGGAGATACCTGTAAACGAGGCAAAGATGGAAATACAAAATAAATGGGTTCGCATAGCTAATGTATACTTGGCTATGTCGGATATTGAGGAAATTTTGATATCCAGTAGTAAAGTATCCGAAAATGTTCTTATTCAGGAAGTGGGGTTTAAACTTTTACACTGTATGTATATATCTCAAGCTCAGAGATTTGCGGCCCATCTATGTGAATCTGCAATGTGTCTTAAATGTAACAGGGAAGTGGGGACTTACATACATGGTCTATGGGAATGTCCTCAGTTGGAGGCTTTCTGGAAAGAGGTGTTGTCACGTCTGGAAAAGATTCTAAAAATTCCAGTTCCCAAGGACCTAAGACTTTGCCTCTTTCGACTGCCACAAGGAGACTTGAAGGAGCTGCCAGAGGGTGATTTGCGTTTTTTAGACAAGGCACTGATCACAGCGGTACAGACCATTATGGCGAACTGGATATCAGAGGATCGGCCCTCGGGAGGACAATGGAATGCACGTCTGGTGACGCTCTTACAACACGAGTTTTGGACGGCGCAATCACAGCCGATGGCCAAGAGAGACTTTTGTACCGCAGTATGGAGTAAGTTTTGGTGGACTCTCACTGATTCTACCCGAGATCTGATCCTTACCCTTACTGGCTACAAATACCAAGCGTCGGGAGGGATTGGGTAAACTAATCTATTCAGTGGCACTTGATGGGTAAGAACTGGCAGTACTCGGAAAGAGATATGCCACGAAGATGCAGCTATACCTCAGGAAGCTGGTGTATGTGTGGGTTTCGGGGGGGAATGGGAAAGGGGGGGAGGGGTCTAAATGTTCTATACTGTTCTATACTGGTTTATATTGTTTTGGGGTATTGTAAAAACTTGCAATAAAGAAAGAATTAAAAAAAAAAAAAGTTATGCAAACTCGTTGAAAAGAATTCTTGTTGATGCATCCTGATGTAATTAAGCTGGGAACCAGGTTTATATTAAAATACCCTGTAAGGCCTGTATTAGGCATCTGAATGTAAACTATGTATTTGATGGAACCTGAGAATTTAAGAGCATTCTTGGCAGCATGCTCCCTTGAAGCAACCACAACAGGCCCGGCGAGTCTAATCTTATTTCTGTATTATTGTTGTTTTCTAATGGTAGTCACTCTATTTCCGCCTCCCAGTTTTTTTTTTTCTTATAATTTAGATGTCTGGAATATGTAATGGATATGTATGTATTCTATTTATTTTCTTAATGATTCTAGTTTCTTCTTTTCTGTTAAAAGACATCCAATTTTCTGTACAAGAGGGGGTTTTTTCCTTGGGATAATTTCAAAATTTGAAAATAAAGAATTAAAAAAAAAAAAAAAAAAGAAAGGACAAACTCCCATGTTTCTCAACTCTTTGTCTCCTTTAACCCAAAAGCACCTGGATTACCAGTGGCTAAACGCACCATCTCCAGCTGGATAGCACAGTGCATCAAATTCTGTTACGATAAACAAACTACAACTACATTCAGAGCCTAAAGCTCACCAAGTCAGAGCAGTAGCAGCCTCATTGGCACACCTGAAGAATGTGCAACCCATAGACATTTGTAAGGCAGCTACATGGTCATCGCTTCATACCTTCACATCTCACTACTGCCTTGACCAACAGGCAGCCACTGATGCAAAGATATAGGGCAAGCAATCCTGCAATCTCTAGCTTCCTGTTCACGGTGACCACTATACTGTCAAAGATCAGTTACAAATATATATATCATAAACAACGTGATCGGGAGCTTGGGACTCCCATGACAGCATGGCTAATTCAGCCCTGCTATCGACGGGAAAAAGCAAGTTTGCTTACCTTAAACGGTGTTTCCGTAGATAGCAGGATGAATTAGCCATGCTGACCCACCCTCCTCCCTGGCAGTCACCAAGTCTTCGACTACACTTCAGCTTAATCACAGACTGAGGAGATTCCATTACTTTCCTGCACGGGAACACAAGCGCAGCCGCAGAGAGCAAAGCTCTGATCTCTGCTTTGACAAGCTCCGCCTCCCAGGCCTGATTGACAGATCCCATGACAGCATGGCTAAATCATCCTGCTATCTACGGAAACACCGTTTATGGTAAGCAAACTTGCTTTTCTCTCCCCCTCCCCTTCTTGTTGAGAAACACTACCTACACAGCATAATACATTGTGCTAAGGCTGGCACATATAGTTACAAACAAGGAAAGGAATGTGTAAGGATGAATCTCCTCCCACATTCCTCCTTGTAACTGATTTTAACAAAAAGAGTCTCATAGCTGAACGAAACTAACCAGAGAAATGACTTTCTCATAGCATTAAAACTAACAAGAAAAATAGCCATTTAAGAACAGCACGTAGGCAGATATGAAAAAGACACAGAAACAATAGGTTAAAAACTGAAAGTTGAAACCTGGCATTAGAATACGTTGGTTAAGCAAAATGAAGACTATGAAGTTTGAGATGTATGAGAAAATGACTGAAGCAGAGATAACACTGAAATTAAGACATTGGATAGGCTTGAGTATCCTGAGATGGGGAGGAGTAAAATGATAAGCAAATGTACAATAGTAAGTTGTTTTTGCTTTGTGAGTGTGCCTACTTTTGTATGCCACCTGTACTTGCAAGTTCGTAAACTAAAGAAATAAATGTTTCCCCAAACTTTTGTGTTCACTATATTATTTTCTGAGAAGGTGCAATACCACTTCTTACAAATGTTATCCATCCCCTTAGCAGGTAAGCTCTCTGGGCAGGCATCCTCCCCTCTGGGATCAGTTCTGGATGCAGGTCTCTTTTCCAGTCTCAAAGCCGATGAGGCCCTGGCTGCTACCTGCAGGACCTGCCTCAGCTGCCAAGTGCTTTCTCTGAAATCCCATCAAGGACATTCCCGGCCCCCCACCCCAAACTTCAAGCTACAGTCTTGTTGGACGAAATGGAATGAAGGCGGCTGAGGGATGGCTCCAGGATCTGGGAATAGAGTCGAGGATGCAGGGAGGGAGGCGTTCCTACCCCTGTTCCAGTCCCGATTCCCTCTCCTCCCTCCTGTGTGCCTTCTCTCCCACCTCTCTCTGCCCGCTAGCAATCCCTGCTCTCACACACAAACTTTCCCAGCGGATTCCCTTCTCCTCCCCCAATGCCTAAACCTTTCTGAAAATCAAGGAGGAAGCACTGGCTCTCCAGCAGAGGCATTGCTAGCTGCTTAAAAGGACTCAAAGCCGTGCAGTCCCTCCCCCGCTGACATCGCTCCCTGCCACCCCAGTAATGACCCTGTAAGATCTCCGGGTCCCTAGAGTCACCGAGATCCTGCTGAAGACACTTATTAGCAGCAATCCCGCTGGAGGAGCTGAAGGGATGCCCGGGCCTGGCCGATTCTTACACGGGCAATGAGGATGTGCTGCCCTCGCCTCCGTCCCACTCGATGAGGCTCTCCTTGAGTTCACAAAAATGATTGAACTCTCCACCCTGTAACAGAAACCGGCCATGCAGTTCTTTTAAGGCCGAGCATGACAACATCCCCACTCTGGCTCTGCGTACAGGTCATGCAGCTGTCACATGATCCGAGAGAGGAGTTCCTGTTTGGATAAAGCTTACATTGGAGAAATTACTTACCTGATAATTTCGTTTTCCTTAGTGTAGACATATGGACTCAGGACCAATGGGTATAGTGTGCTCCTGTTAGCAGTTGGAGACGGATCAGATTTCAATCTGACGTCAGCCCCTAGTACATATACCCCTGCAGGAAGTGCAGCTCTTCAGTATTCTCTTCAAAAAGCATTGTGGATATATGTGTGACTGACTGATTGGTTAACTTACTTAACTTGATTAACTTGCAAAACTTTCATAAATTGATTAAACGTTATAACTTGAGTAACTTGATTAACCTGAACTGGTTGATTGACTATAGCTGGAGACCGCCATTGTACTCAACCGGAAAGCGTCGACACCCGGTAGGGTGGATGTCCTAGGTAAACGAAACTTGGCTTACCCTTGAATCATTTGACAGTCCATGCGTAACGGCAGCCAAGAGTGGGATGCTGAGTCCTTCTGTCTACACTAAGGAAAACAAAATTATCAGGTAAGTAATTTCTCCATTTCCTAGCGTGTTGCAGATGGACTCAGGACCAATGGGATATATAAAAGCTACTCCCGAACTGGGTGGGAGGCTGCCCGTGACCCCATTAGTACTGCCCTTGCAAATGCCATGTCCTCCCGAGCCTGAACATCCAGACGGTAGAATCTGGAGAAGGGGTGGATGGAGGACCATGTCGCCGCCCTGCAGATCTCGCCGGGAGACATCATTCTGGTTTCTGCCCAGGATGCTGCCTGGGCTCTGGTTGAATGGGCCTTGACCTGTAGAGGTGGAGACTTTCCTGCTTCTACGTAGGCTGCTTTGATAACTTCCTTGATCCAGGGGGCTATGGTAGCCCGCGAGGCTGCTTCCCCTTGTCTCTTTCCGCTGTGAAGGACGAAAAGGTGGTCTGTTTTTTGTACGGGTTCCGACATTTCCAGGTATCTGGATAGAAGTTTGCCGATGTTGAGGTGGCATAGACTACGGGCTTCTTCCGAATGCCTCAAGTCATCTGCCGATGGAAGCAAGATGGGTCTGGTTAAGATGGAAGTGTAAGACCACTTTGGGGAGGAATGAAGGAACCGTGCGTAGTTGGATGGATCCCGGGGTGAGCCTGAGAAACGGCTCACGGCAGGACAGTGCTTGTAGTTCCGAGATGTGGCGGGCTGAGCAAACTGCCAGCAAAAACGCAGTCTTTAAAGTTAACAGGCGGAAGGATAGGTCTCGGAGGGGCCTGAAGGTGGCTCCCGCTAGGAAATCCAGAACGAGATTGAGATTCCACAGAGGTACCGGCCACTTTAGTGGTGGGCGAATGTGTGACTCGTTTCAGGAAGCGTGACACGTCCGGGTGAGAAGCTATGCTGTCGCCCACGCTCTTGGAGCCGTAGCATGACAATGCGGCCACCTGTACCTTGATGGAGTTGAGGGAGAGTCCCTTCTGTAGTCCGTTGTGTAGGAATTCCAGGATCTTGGGAACCTTAACTGAGCGTGGCTTGATGTCGTGGTCTTCGCACCAGGCTTCAAATATTCTCCAAATCCTTATATAGGTTAATGATGTGGAGAACTTGCATGCTCGGAGGAGGGTGTCGATTACCGCCCCCGAGTATCCGCTCTGTCTCAGGCGAGCCCTCTCAATGGCCAGACCGTAAGAGAGAATTGAGCTGGGTCCTGGTGGAGGATCGGACCCTGCTGTAGCAGGTCCCTGTGTGGAGGCAGAGGGGTTCCCTGCCAGTAGTCTTCGCATGTCTGCGTACCACGTCTTCTTGGCCAATCCGGGGCCACCAGAAGAACTAGTCCCCTGTGTAGCTGTATCTTGTGAATGATTGCACCCAATAGGGGCCACGGCGGGAAGGCATACAATAGGGTCCCTAGTGGCCAGGTCTGTACCAGGGCATCGATCCCCTGGGACTGCGGTTCCCGCCTGCGGCTGAAGTATCTGGGTACTTGGGCATTGGATCTGTTTGCCAGAAGGTCCATGTCCGGTGTCCCCCACCGGTTCACTATCATTTGGAAGGCTGTGGACAACAGCCTCCACTCTCCTGGATCTAGACTTTCCCTGCTGAGGTAGTCCGCAGTGATGTTGCCTTTCCCGGCAATGTGGACGGCGGAGATCTCCTGGAGATTTGCTTCCACCCATGCCATCAGAGGGTCTATTTCGAGGGACACCTGTTGGCTTCTGGTTCCCCCCTGTCGGTTGATGTAGGCCACTGTTGTGGCGTTGTCAGACATCACTCTGACCGCTTTGTCTCGAAGTCTGTGAGCGAACCACAGGCAGGCTAGTCTGACTGCCCGGGCTTCTAGGCAATTGATGTTCCATCCTGCCTCTTCTACGTTCCACTGCCCTTGGGCGGTTAACTCTTCTCAGTGTGCTCCCCACCCCCTAGACTGGCATCTGTGGTGAGTAGGGTCCAGGTTGAGGAGGATAGCCTTGATCCTCGACTCATGTGGCTGGCCTGCAGCCACCACTGTACCTGGGACCGGACTCTGCCCGGGGGTGGTAGGCGCACGGTGTAGTTCTGGGACCGCGGGTTCCATCGTGATAGAAATGAGCGATGTAGGGGTCTCATGAGGGCTCGCGCCCATGGCACAACCTTCAGTGTGGATGCCATCAGGCCGAGGACTTGCAGGTAATCCCATGCTGTGGGGCGAGGATCGCTCAGTAAGCTTTGCAAGCGGTTCCACAGTTTTGATCTCCTCGTGGGAGTCAAGATGACCTTGTCTTCTTTGGTGTCGAATCGGACTCCTAGGTATTCCAACGACTGTGAGGGCTGTAGGGAACTTTTGTTTGTGTTGACAACCCATCCAAGACTCTCCAGTAGAGTTTTGACTCTGTTGGTTGCTTGGTGGCTTTCCTCTGGTGACTTCGCCCTGATCAGCCAATCATCCAGGTAAGGATGTACGAGGACTTTCTCAGTGTTGCTGCCACCACCACTATTATCTTGGTGAACGTCTGGGGTGCTGTGGCTAACCCAAAGGGGAGCACCCGGAACTGGTAGTGATGGTCCAGGACTTTGAAGCGTAGGTAGCGCTGGTGTTCCTGATGAATAGGTAGGCCTCTGAAAGATCCAGGGATGTGAGAAACTCTCCAGGTTGTATCGCTCTTATTATGGACTGCAAGGTTTCCATGCGGAATCCTCAGGTGTCGGTTGAATGACTTGAGGTCCAGAATGGGTCTGAACGCTCCCTCTTTCTTGGGGACGATAAAATAAATGGAATAGTGACCAGTATTCATTTCCTGTGGAGGCACCGGGGTTATGGCCTCGAGGGCCAGTAGCCTGGATAGTGTAACTTCCACTGCTGCCCTTTTGGAAGGGTCGTTGCAGGGAGACTCCATGAATTTGTCCGGAGGGGCTCGTAGAAAATCCAGATAATACCCCTCCCGAATGATGGCTAGGACCCACTTGTCCGAAGTTATCGCGACCCATCTGCGGTAGAATAGGGCAAGTCTGCCCCCTATGGCTTCTTCCCTTGGACAGGTCAGCTGAATCTCATTGTGGGGTACGGCTGGGGCCTGTGCCCGAGCTGGTTCCCCTCTTGCTGTGATTGTTCCGAAAGGACTGGTTCCTGCCCGTAAGGTGGGGCGCTTGATAGTTGCTTCTGTATGGATTGAAGCGCTGTGAACTTCTGCCCCTGGAGGACCTGTGGAAGGGTTACTGGTTTCTCTTCGTCTTGACCTCCGGCAGGCGCAGCAATGGGGACTCGCCCCATTTGTTGGCTAGTTTCTCTAGCTCGCTGCCGAACAGGAGGGATCCTTTGAAGGGCATCCTTGTGAGGCACGTTTTGGAACCTGGACACTAATGAGCTCTCCAACTTCCGACCCATATCCAACCTCCCGCTGCTAGCAAAACTCACCGAGAAGGTGGTGAACACACAGCTTTCAGACTACCTAGAGGAACACAAAATCTTATACCCCTCCCAGTATGGCTTCCGCAAGTCTTCCAGTACTGAAACCCTCCTCATCTCGCTAACAGACCACATCCTCATGGGCCTAGACAAAGGGATTTCTTTCCTGCTAGTTCTCTTAGACATCTCCGCGGCATTTGATACCGTGAACCATAGCATCCTCCTCAATCGTCTTTCAGACATTGGTTTATCTGGATACGCCCTCCAATGGTTCAGCTCATTCCTCAATAATAGAAGCTCCAAGATCACTATCAACATTAAAGAATCTCCTAACTTCAAATCTACTCTAGGTGTTCCCCAAGGCTCCTCTCTATCCCCCACTCTCTTTAATATCTACCTACTGCCTCTCTGCCAGCTCCTCACAAACCTTAACCTAACTCACTATTTATATGCTGACGACGTTCAGATCCTGATCCCTATAAAAGAATCCCTTCCAAAGACGCTCTCCTTCTGGGAAAACTGCCTGAAGTCCATCAACCACCTACTCACCAGCCTGAACCTTGTCCTCAATGCAGCCAAAACAGAAATTCTTCTCATCTCCTCCGACCATTCTACCAGCCATGATCAGACAACCTCTATTCCTCAGACCACTCAAGTTAGAGATTTAGGAGTCACCATTGATAACCATTTAAACCTAAAAAAATCAATCAACAATATTACGAAGGATTGTTTCTTTAAGCTACAAGTTATGAAAAGATACAAACCCCTCCTCCATCTCCAGGACTTCAGAACGGTCCTTCAGTCAACAATATTCTCCAAAACCGACTACTGTAATACTCTCCTCTTAGGACTCCCGATCTCTGCCACTAGACCACTACAGATGCTCCAGAACTCAGCAGCCAGGATATTAACCAACACTAACCGGAGAACTCACATCACCCCTATACTTAGAAACCTACACTGGTTACCTATTAAATACAGAATTTTGCACAAAGCACTCACCATTATCCACAAATCCATACACAACCAACTTCCTTTAGACCTTCAGTTCCCACTCAAACTATACACATCTGCAAGACCCATCAGAGCGGCACACAAAGGAACCCTTCAAGTTCCCCCAACTAAATCCGCTCGACTAACCTCCACGAAAGAACGGGCATTCTCCACAGCTGGCCCCATCATCTGGAACAACCTGCCGACTGATCTAAGACTGGAACCCTGCCTGACTACCTTCCAAAAAAAACTTGGCTTTTCGTCCAAGCCTTCCCTTAAGCATAACATTGCAACAGTTCTTTCATTTAGCTCAATAGACTAAATGTCCAACCCAGCCATTGTATATTCATTCATGTTCATTCTCCAGTTTTTTCTGTCCTTTATTTCCTGGCTACTCTAGCCCCCAAGTTCATTCTCCCTGTTATTTGTATCTGCGCTTCGGCCCTCTTGTTATATGGTTTTTGTTAAGTTAACCCCTAAGTTTGATGTAAACCGGCCTGATATGAAGCTTGTCATGAAGTTCGGTATAGAAAAATGTTAAATAATATAATAAAAAATAAGATGAGTCAGCTGACCAGCTGTGGAGCCAGAGTTGTCTCCTGGCTGCCACCGCTGACGACACTCCTCTGGCCGCTGTGTGTACCAGGATGGAAGCGGCGTCCTCAAGGAATGATACCGCTGGTTCCATGACTTCTCCTGGCGTGTTGTTCCTGGTCTGAGATAGGCACGTGTCACCACGGTGCAGCAGGCTGCAATTTGTAGAGACATAGCGGCTACGTCGAATGACTGTTTAAGAATGGATTCCAGACGCCGGTCATGTGCATCCTTGAGCGCTGGGATAGTGGTGCGCTTCGAGACCGCGCAGACCATGGCATCGACTCTTGGGCATGCAAGCAGATCTTTGGTTGCTGGATCCAGGGGGTACATGGCTGCCAAAGCTCGCCCCCCTTTGAATGTGAACTCTGGAGCATTCCATTCCAGGTCAATTAGCTGCTGTATAGCTTGCAACAGGGGGAAATGAAGGGAGGACTGGCGAAGGCCTTCCAGCAGGGGATTCGGCCTAGGTTCCCCCGAAGTGCCTGGGCCCGGGATGGCGAGCTCCGACAGACATCGGGCGACCAGGTCAGGGAGCTCGTCCTTCATGGTCCGGTGAGGCTCTGTCCCCGGGGGGAGTTCCCCCTCTTCTAGGGACTCGGCTTCCTCTTCAGAGATGTCCGAGTCCCCGTAGGTGGGGCTTCTGGGTAGTGGAAGCCTTGGCCTAGGTCTTGAAGGGCCTGGGGCATAAGGGTCCTCTGGTGGAAAGTATGGCTGAACAGCCATGGGTTCAGTTTGCATTTGAACAAAGGTGTGAATCCCTTTGAAGAACTCCACCCATGAGATAGACGCTGGATCCAAGCTGAGGGGCGCTGGTTCCCTGGGGGTCCCCGTCTGTGGGGGGTGTTCCACTGGTATGTGCTAGATCCAGGGTACCCCCTGAGGAGCTAGTACTCGGCCCTGGGTGAGACTGGCCCGGAACTGGGTCTCCCAGGGCCTCCTCGCACTGAGTGCACAGGGCGTTGGCCTCCTCGCTTTGTGCGGCTCTGATGTGGCATGCTGGGCAGAGGTCTTGAGCCTTTATCCCTGTTTCTGGTGGTGCCATGGCTTGTCGGCCTGTAACTCTTATGCGCTCCAGTGCACCTAAGATGTGCGGGAGTTGTACGTACAGCTGTGTGCCTAAGTTGCCGGTGTGCGCACAGCTAGGTAGGTGAATATTCTTGTGCGCCTGGCCCTTGTGCGTGCAACTTGTGCGTACAAGGAAGTATGAGCGTATAAGCTATGCGCACATGTGTTTTGTGCGCCTAGGTCAGACTTGTGCGCTCTGGTTGAACGGCAAACGGAGCGGCGAATAGGGCCAAGATGGCGACAGCGAGCACACGGGCAATATGGCGACCACCTCGGAGGGTCTCCACATGGGTAGACCCTTGGAAATAGCCGGGGCCAGGCCCTCTAGGGCGGATCAACCCGGTTGCACTCCCCATCACCCGAAAACTATTTCATCTGCTCCTGTCCCTTCCTAGTGGCCTCTCTAACCCCTTCATCCCCACTCTCTCTTACCCCCAATATTATCCTCATACCTCTCTCCAACTCATCCCCTTCTATACTCTCCCCTCCCTCCATGGCTGTTATACATGCGCTCCCCCCTCATCCCTTATAGCTGTCACACACCAACCCCTCCCCATTACCCCTTTTTTCCCTCTCAAACTCTTCCTCCTCCCAATCTCTGGATGTGGCTCACTCTCACCCCCCATCATACTTCTAGCTTTCTCTCACACACGCACACCACCTCTACCTCACCCCATCCATCTCTCATTCTCTTCACCCCTATCTCTTCATAGACCCTCCCTGGATCTTTCCTACCTCATTACTAACACTTGTGTCTCCTCCCCATGCATTTACCCCTGCAACTCCGCACACACATCCTCTCCTTCCCCATGTGTGTTAGGTAAGAGTATAGTGATAGGAGTATACTACCGTCCACCTGGACAAAATGGTCAGACAGATGATGAAATGCTAAGAGAAATCAGGGAAGCAAACCAATTTGGCAGTGCAATAATAATGGGAGATTTCAATTATCCCCAATATTGACTGGGTAAATGTAACATCAGGACTTGCTAGAGACAAAGTTCCTGGATGCAATAAATGATTGCTTCATGGAGCAATTGGTTCAGGAACCAACAAGAGAGGGAGCTATTTTAGATTTAATTCTTAGTGGAACGCAAGATTTGGTGAGAGAAGTAACGGTGGTGGGGCCACTTGGCAACAGTGATCATAACATGATCAAATTTAAACTAATAACTGGAAGGGGAAAATAAGTAAATCTGCAGCACTAACACTAAATTTTAAAAAGGGAAACTTTGATAAAATGAGGAAAATAGAAAAAACTGAAAGGTGCAGCTGCAAAGGTTAAAAGTGTTCAACAGGTATGGACATTGTTTAAAAATACAATCCTAGAGGCGCAGTCCATATGTATTCCGCACATTAAGAAAGGTGGAAGGAAGGCAAAACGATTACCGTCATGGTTAAAAGGTGAGGTGAAAGAGGCTATTTTAGCCAAAAAAAAATCCTTAAAAAATTGGAAGAAGGATCCATCTGAAGAAAATAGGATAAAACATAAGCATTGTCAAGCCAAGTGTAAAACATTGATAGGACAGGCGAAGAGAGAATTTGAAATTAAATTGGCCATAGAGGCAAAAACTCATAATAAAAACTTTTAAAAATATATCCAAAGCAAGAAACCTGTGAGGGAGTCGGTTGGACCATTAGATGACAGAGGGGTTAAAGGGGCTCTTAGGGAAGATAAGGCCATTGCAGAAAGACTAAATGAATTATTTGCCTCCGTGTTTACTAATGAGGATGTTGGGGAGATACCAGTTCCGGAGATGGTTTTCAGGGGTATGAGTCAGACAAACTGAACGAAATCACTGTGAACCTGGAAGATGTAGTAGGCCAGAGTAGCAAATCACCTGGACCGGATGGTATGCATCCTAGGGTTCTGAAGGAACTAAAAAATGAAATTTCTGATCTATTAGTTAAAATTTGTAACCTATCATTAAAATCATCCATTGTACCTGAAGACTGGAGAGTGGCCAATGTAACCCCAATATTTAAAAAAGGCTCCAGGGGCGATCCGGGTAATTATAGACCAGTGAGCCTGACTTTAGTGCCGGGAAAAATAGTGGAAACTATTCTCAAGATCAAAATCGTAGAGCATATAGAAAGACATGATTTAATGGAACATAGTCAACATGGATTTACCCAAGGGAAGTCTTGCCTAACAAATCGGCTTCATTTTTTTGAAGGGGTTAATAAACATGTGGATAAAGGTGAACCGGTAGATGTAGTGTATTTGGATTTTCAGAAGGCGTTTGACAAAGTCCCTCATGAGAGGCTTCTACGAAAACTAAAAAGTCATGGGATAGTCCTTTCATGGATTACAAGCTGGTTAAAAGACAGGAAACAGAGAGTAGGATTAAATGGTCAATTTCCTCAGTGGAAAAGGGTAAACAGTGGAGTGCCTCAGGGATCTGTACTTGGACCGGTGCTTTTCAATATATATATAAATGATCTGGAAAGGACTATGACAAGTGAGGTTATCAAATTTGCGGATGATACAAAATTATTCAGAGTAGTTAAATCACAAGCAGACTGTGATACATTGCAGGAGGACCTTGCAAGACTTGAAGATTGGGCATCCAAATGGCAGATGAAATTTAATGTGGACAAGTGCAAGGTGTTGCATATAGGGAAAAATAACCATTGCTGTAGTTACACGATGTTAGGTTCCATATTAGCAGCTACCACCCAGGAAAAAGATCTAGGCATCATAGTTGATAATACTTTAAAATCGTCAGCTCAGTGTGCTGCAGCAGTCAAAAAAGCAAATAGAAAGTTAGGAATTATTAGGAAGGGAATGGTTAATAGAACGGAAAATGTCATAATGCCTCTATATCGCTCCATGGTGAGACCACACCTTGAATACCGTGTACAATTCTGGTCACCGCATCTCAAAAAAGATATAGTTACGATGGAGAAGGTACAGAGAAGGGCAACCAAAATGATAAAGGGGATGGAACAGCTCCCCTATGAGGAAAGGCTGAAGAGGTTAGGGCTGTTCAGCTTGGAGAAGAGACAGCTGAGGGGGGATATGATAGAGGTCTTTAAGATCATGAGAGGTCTTGAACGAGTAGATGTGACTCGGTTATTTTCACTTTCAAATAATAGAAGGACTAGGGGGCATTCCATGAAGTTAGCAAGTAGCACATTTAAGACTAATCGGAGAAAATTCTTCACTCAACCCACAATAAAGCTCTGGAATTTGTTGCCAAAGGATGTGGTTAGTGCAATTAGTGTAGCTGGGTTCAAAAAAGGTTTGGATAAGTTCTCGGAGAAGTCCATTAATGGCTATTAATCAATTTTACTTAGGTAATAGCCACTGCTATTAATTGCATCAGTAGCATGGGATCTTCTTAGTGTTTGGGTAATTGCCAGGTTCTTGTGGCCTGGTTTTGGCCTCTGTTGGAAACAGGATGCTGGGCTTGATGGACCCTTGGTCTGACCCAGCACGGCAATTTCTTATTCTCATGCAGCCCCTTTACCCTAGATCTCTCACCTCAAACCCCCCGAGTTTGCATTGCTGATTTCAGAATGACGGGGGGGGGGGGGGGGGGGGGAGGACCCTGCAATCATCTCCTCGTTTGCTGCTCTAGCCTGCATCCACCATCCTCATCTTTTCCACTATGCATCTCCTCATCACTTCACCCTTTCAGCATTCACCTTCTCTCCCTCCCACTCCCTTAGACCTCATTGATTTGTGCTCCACGGTGCAGCCTCCAATCTTCCCCCCACCCTGCCCAAAGGTAAATCCTGAGTCCAAGGATCTCAGACTATGACTGTCTGTATCAGGTCCAGCCCTTCCGCTCCTCTGGAAAGAAGAAGGCAGGGTGGAGGGCACAGCAGAGCAGAAAAATTACGCTGTTCCTGTGTCTTCCCACCTCTGCTCCAGTCTCGCCCCGTCACCTCCTGTGGAAAGAGGCTGGATGCAGAGCAGGGTTCACAGGGGCACCCTGCCAGGCTGCAATAAGGCAAGGAGGGACCCTGCAGGGATAGTGGGGTTCTGCTGGTTGTTGTGTCCCACTCACCTCCTCCAACACTTTCAGCGGCTCCGGGCTCTGTCAGCAGAGAAACTGCTCCAATTGCTGTTGGTAAAATGCCACTACCCTGAGCAGGAGAGATCAGGGACCAATTGCAGCTCCTCTGGGCACCTGTGGCCTACTGCTAATGCTACTCCCCAGATCCATTTCTAGGCCTCCCTGTGGCCCACCTGACAGACTTACCTGCATCTGCCTAACTCGGACCAGCTTCAGGCTGGTGGGTTGCAGCCCATGTTGGCCCGCGTTTGCCATATTAACCTAGTGATGGCCTTTTACTTTCATAATTAAGCCCCTATTGAGCAGCTAACTTTACATAGTATATAAGAACTTAAAAAATGTCATACGGGGTTGAAGCCCAGGGTCCTGTTTCCAACACTCTCGGTCACTTGGAATCCATTCCCTTCCAGCTCCTGCCACTAAAAGGTGCTGAGTCCCAAAGGCTCTTTGGCTTAAAATTCGTAATGGTCCTGTTCTCCAGAAATTTGCCCATATCTTTAATCTCTGCTCCACACTGGCCTTGACCGCACTCTCCCATAAGAAATGCCACAGTTTAATTGTGCATTGACAAATAACTTCCTTCAGTCTGTTTTGAATCTGCAGCCATTTAGTTTCAAACTAGTTCATGTAGAATATGAAAGGAAAATTGGTTCTTACCTGCTAATTTTCGTTCCTGTAGTACCAAGGATCAGTCCAGACCGCTGGGTTGTGTCTCCCTTCCAGCAGATGGAGTCAGAAAAAACTGAAAAGGCACCCCCTCTTAACTTGGTGTGCCACCTGTGATCCCTCAGTATTTTCTCTGACTCTCAGCAGAGGAGTTTGACAGAACCTGCAGTCCTTATCCTTTGAATTTCTTAAGACTTCTTTAACTTTCTTTATCTACAGAGTTTTTAGGCTCTGTCTTCTTTCCTGACACCTTTGGCTACATCAAATTTAAAAAAAAAAAAAAGTAAATTTAATTGGTATTTCCCTGTACGAACCCAATGTAGCACTGAGTCTGTGCTATTTATTCACACAAACTAGCACTTTTTGAGTAGATATTATTAAATATATATGCAACATACAGGCCGATACAGTACAGTGTGCTCCGGCGGCGCGCATTGTTAACCCGCATTTCGATGTGTGTTTGATGCGCTAGCTTTACCCCTTATTCAGTAAGGGGTAATAGCGCGTCGAAAACGCGCGTCCAATCCCCCCCCCCCCCGAAACTAATAGCGCCCGCTACATGCAAATGCATGTTGATGGGCCTATTAGTTATTCCTGCGCGATTCAGTAAGTAAAATGTGCAGCCAACACCAGCCCATAGGTAGGAAAGTAACGGGTTGATATGGATTTTTTGGAGAAGGAATGTTCTTCCTGTCCTTAATCATTGTGCTGCCAGCGCGGGCTGTCTGATCAATCGCTCGTTGCAGATGGGCCAGACCTTGATGGAAAGAGAGTAAAAGTCTTAGCTAAAATCTGGACATGCAATGGGGGCCTGGGCCCTTCCAGTTTTGGGCTCCAGCTCTTGTTACTTTAAGCCATTCCCTAATTTTGATATTTGTCTTTTCTGGGTGCTGAGCAGCCATTCTGCTTCTCTGTTGGGCTGTATTGAATCCTCAAAGATGTCTGCAGAACTTTTCTGCTTTGGTTTCATTTGGTGGTGTTTTGACTGTACTTAAGATCTTCCCCAGGTCCCTGTGGAAGTGCTTAGGATTTGTTCTAAACATTTTAATCTTGATGCCTCATTTCTGTTCCCTTCATTTATCTGAGCGGAGGAATTTGGGATCTTCCTTTGTTAGTGCAGTGAGCCTGACGTTTTGAATCTCTCTCTGAATTGTTGGCATCCTGAATCCTTTTCGGCACTCATCTTTCAGGAAGAGCTCTACATCCAGTAGTTCAGCTAAAAGATTATCTAAATGAATATAATATTCTAAACCCAAATCAGCATGGTTTTCAGAAGGATCACTCTACGGAAACTCTTCTTCTTTCATCTTTCGACACCTTTCTAAAAAGATTTGATTCATACACAGATTATATGGTGATATTTTTAGATATCTCAGCGGCATTTGATACCTTGGATCACAAAATCTTATTATCCATTCTTCAACATATAGGAATTCAATCTACGGTTTTAAATTGGTTTGAAAATTTTCTTTCAAACCGTTTTTGTCAAATCAATATAGGTTCTCATTCCTCTCACTTTTATTCCCAGTTAACCGGTGTACCTCAGGGCTCTTCCTTATCACCTATATTGTTTAATATATATTTGCTCCCGTTGTGTCATATCCTTTCATCATTAAACATTCAATATAAAATTTATACAGACGATATTCAACTCTTTGTACTGTATAAGTCCTCTTGGTTGAAAACATTATCCATGATCCAATTATATATCAATACCATTGAACAGTGGATGGCTCATAATCGCTTAAAGCTTAACAAAAAGAAAACTGAAATTCTGTCATTAAGTTTCTTATCTAATTCCAACGCTCCTCCAGAGAATATTACTTTGGGAAAAGATATTATTCAAATTACGAAAGTTGTGCATAATTTGGGAGTCTGGATCGATTCGAACTTATCGCTTTCGCAGCATATTTCTAAAGTTG
This sequence comes from Rhinatrema bivittatum, assembly GCF_901001135.1. Classification (NCBI taxonomy): domain Eukaryota; kingdom Metazoa; phylum Chordata; class Amphibia; order Gymnophiona; family Rhinatrematidae; genus Rhinatrema; species Rhinatrema bivittatum. Next base: position 22,567,525 of record NC_042616.1, read on the forward strand.
TAAAAAACTCATTTTTCAAATTACATGTGTTAATGCGGTTACATCCTTTATTGTTCTTCAATGACTTTAGATCGGTTTTGCAAGCCTTGATCTTCTCTGGTATAGATTACTGTAACGGATTATATCTAGGCTTGCCTGAATCTTCTATTAGGCCCCTTCAGTTAATCCAGAACTCTGCCGCTAGACTTCTTACAGCGACACCTATGAGACAACACATTTCTCCTGTTCTGCAGAAATTACATTGGTTACCCGATAAATATCGAATAAGATATAAAATTCTTACACTTACTCATTCCTTATTAAACAATATTGATACAGTGTGGCTCTGTTCTGAATTAAGAATGTATAAACCTTCAAGAGATCTTAGATCTGCGGATAAAAATCTATTGGAAGTTCCTGCAGTAAAGAAGGCAGCGTTAAATGTCACAAGACAAAGGGCTTTTTCCGTTGCCGGACCTATTATGTGGAACGCTTTACCAGATTCCTTAAGACAAATACATAACGGGAAAGAATTCAAAACAGCCTTAAAAACTTACTTTTTTAAAGAAGCATTTGGGAACCTAGAAACTGTTTAACCTGAGATTATTCTAAGGATGAAAGAGAACTAAGTGTCACTACAATCAATTATGATTTTTGTTTTATTTTTTTCTCTCTCTTATTTATAAGATAGTGGTTAAAGATAATGATTCTATCATAGTATATTTAGTTCTTATTGATCATGATGTTAACTTGTATTTTTATTCTATTATATTTTATTAACCTGCTTATTTACTTTATTATTATTTTATTTTTAAAAAATTATTGTAAACTGCTTCATTCAACTATGTATTGGTGAAACGGTATATAAATGTAATGAATAAATAAATAAATAGTTTAGTTTTCCCTCTATACCTTATTTCCAGAGAAATGTTGTCTTCCACCTTTTCTTCTTCTGGCCTGCTGGGTAAAATTTTATGGGTGTTAGTTTTTGCTCCATTTTACTGAATCCAGTTTACTTTTGTATTATCAGTGGATGTTCCTTTTCTGCAGATTATGGCCTCTTCATTGTAGCACCGTATAAATGATGGCTGATGAAAATGTTCTGCCCAGTAGAGATTCCTCCAATTTAGGTATACGCACATAAGTGTTACTGACCATATATTTTATTTAGTTATTTCAACATTTTACCCCTGACATGATTAAAAAAAAAAAATGGTCCCAGTGAGGTACAAGCAGCAAATAAAACATCACAAGTAATGAACAATGGAGTACAACTGTCAAAAGAATACAATAAATCAGTGACAGAATTATACAACACAAAAACAATAACCAAAAGATCGGCATACGTAGACCAGCTACAGTCATTAGAACCACATACGGCTAAGGCAAAAGATACAGCAAGGGAATCACAGCGTTCTCTTATGAAATAAACATCTTCCTAAAACAGAAGAATGAAAAATCTAAATATGAGGCTAATAGACGTAACAGGAGCTCTAAAAAGCAGGGAAAAATTGGGTCTTACCTGCTCATTTTCTTTCCTTATCGTCCCCTAGACCAGTCCAGACAATTGGGATGTTCAAAGCTTCCTGCTCGCAGCACACTTTCACCAAAAACCATTGGGTACATCCAAGCCCTTAATGCTTGGTAAAAGTTGCCACCTTGCAGATCTCCTGCAGAGACACTGACCCGCCACCCAAGATACAGCTGCCATGCTAGTGGAATAAGCAGGAAGGCCAACCGGAACCTATAGCCCATTTGCAATTGTGTATACAGAGGCCAACACCTCCTTAATTCATCTGGCAATAAACATCTTTTCCCCCCTTGCTGGGACCACTATACACGCCACAAAAATATGATTTGACTTGCAAAAAAGCGTTCGTGACTTTCAAATCTCAGAAGAGCCTTGCACACATCCAAAACATGAAGCTCTCCGGCGTGTGAAGGAGGAGGATTCCAACTTCCTAAAAGCGAGCAATTCCACGGATTCAATCAAAGAGAATGAAGAAACCATCGGTAAAAAAAAACCAAACACTGTTCTAACGGAAAGCCCATCCTCTGAAAACGGAAGGAAAGAATCCCTGAATAGGGCCCACAGCTCCAAAATATGCCTTGCCGAGCAAATAGGTCACCAAACAGACCTTCTTCAGGGGAAAGTCTTTCAAAGACGCCTTTCTCAATGGTTCAACAGGGGGTTTACACAAGGCCATCAAAACCAAATTAAGAATCCATGGCGGAACTACCTGCTGAATTGGGGGATGTAAATGCTGTACTCCTTTAAGAAATCTCACTACATCTGGATGGGAGGCCAAAAAACCCTTATAAACTTTCCCTTTGCAACAGGCCAACATCGCAACTTGTATCTTAAGAGAGCTCAGGGCTAGATCTCTGAAACCTTCCAAAAAGGAAAGGATCCACGGAACGGAGGATTAAGTGGGACAATCCCTGCTTCTTGACACCAGGACTCAAAACACCTTACAAACCCACAGGCTTCCTAGCTTGAAGCAAGGCTGTGATGACTGCCTCTGAATCACCCTGCACTCTCAACCTTCTCCTTTCAAAAGCTAGGCCACAAGACAAAAGTGATCCATCTGCTCTCCAAGAAAAAAAAATCGGACACTGATGCAGCAGTCCAGGAATAAGAGTCTTAAGGGACCCGCTAACTCGTGGTTCACCAGATCTGCAAATCATGGCTACCTGGGCCATTCCAGAACCAGCAAGATCACCCTGCCTCAATGTTTTTCTCTATGCCTGACTACCCTAGCTATTAGAGGCTAAGAAGGAAACACATAAAACAGGATCTCAAGGCCACGGCTGGGAAAGCACGTTAATACTTTCCGAACCTGTCTCAAGTCTTTCACTGAAGAACCATGAAGCCTTAGCATTCAGTCTTGTCACCGTGGGACACAGCCCAAGTTGCCTTGATTAGCAACATCACTTTGTGCACCACCTCTCACTCTCCAGTGTCTAGAGTGTACCTGCTGAGAAAATCCACTTGCACGTTCTCCACACTGGCCACAAGAGATGCTGACAAGACCTTCAAATGTTGCTCTCCTCAATGGAAACCACCAGGCTCTGTTGATATATTCTACCGCTGTTGCATTGTCTGACGACACTTTCACTGCCCTGTTTCAGACTACTGGAAGAAAAAGTTAAGCTTTCCTGATCACTCTTTCTAACTGTCTGATGGACCATGAGGCTTCAGATACTGATCACAGACCCTGTACCATTTGTCCCTGAGAAATACCTCCCCAGCCTTTCAGATTGGCATCCATAGTTACTATGATCCAATCCAGAATTTCCAGTTCCACTCCTCTGGACAAACTGTCCTGAGAGAGTCACCAGGAAAGACTTGGTCTGGCTTCCCCCAAATGGGGACTCCACCATGACAGACGGGCTCTCTGGAACAGTCTAATGTAGATGCCACACAATCCAGGACTTGAAGATAATCCCAGGCCCTAGGATTCCTCAGGCACAAGTGACAAATTTTTCCCTGCAACTTTAGCATATGGTCTGATGTAAGTAACACCTTGCCTTCACTTGTCTTGAAATGTGCCCCCAGGTATGCCAAACTCTGTGATGGAAGCCGTTTACTCTCGGCAAAATTTATGACTCATCCTAACATCTGCATTACCTTGTAAATAGACGGTTGGCAAATGTCCCTTGACCTTGCTTGAATAAGCCAGAATACCTTTTTTGTGCAAGGTCGCAGCCACTACCACCATCACCTTGGAAAAAAGTGCAAGGGGCTGTGGCCAGCCCAAACGGAAATGCCTGAAACTGAAAATGCCTTCCCGAGCACTCCAAACATGAGGAACCTTTGATGATCTCTCCAAATGGGCATCTGAAGATACCCTCTGTCAGATCTAAGGATGTCAGGAAGTCCCCTTTCCTGACCTCAGCAATCACCCAGCGCAGAGTTTCCATTCGAAAGTGAGGCTTCTGTAAGTATACGTTCACCTTCTTGAAATCCAAAATAGACTAAAGGAAAATTAGTTTCTTACCTGATAATTTTCGTTCCTGTAGTACCAAGGATCAGTCCAGGATACCTGGGTTGTGACTCCGCACCAGTAGATGGAGACAGACCAAAACTTGTTGGCGGAGCATATATGCTACTGTGCCAGTCACAGCCCCTCAGTCATACGTAATGTCAAAGTAGAAAACTCAGTTAGTCAACCAGAACCAACTAGCAAAACACTCCACTTAAACGGAAATGATTCCAAATCCCTTCGGGAACCAGGCTCCCCAGCCGAGAGAGCCACAACAAACAAGCGGATAGATGAAACAATCAACATGAGCGGACTCTCCGTTACTTTAGTGTAGCACTGCGGGCGGGATCCTGGACTGATCCTTGGTACTACAGGAACGAAAATTATCAGGTAAGAAACTAATTTTCCTTTCCCTGTACGTACCAGGATCAGTCCAGGACACCTGGGATGTACCAGAGCCAACTTACCGAGGGTGGGAAGCAGAGAGTCCCGCTCGGAGTACCCTCTCTCCAAACCCTCCGGCCTCAGAGGCCTGAACATCCAACCGATAATGTCTGATGAAGGTAAGTATCGACTTCCAGGTAGCCGCCCTGCAAATCTCCTGAGGCGACACCGGAGAAGTTTCCGCCCAAGACGCAGCGTGGGACCGCGTCGAGTGAGCCTTGAGACCCCCAGGCGGAGGTGTTCCCCACACTAAGTACGCAGAACCAATGGCCTCCTGGAGCCACCGAGCGATCGTCGTGCGAGACGCCGCAGAACCTTTCTTTGGACCCGAAAACAGGACAAACAGATGATCTGATACCCAAAAGGATTAGTGACCTCGAGATAGCGAAGAAGGGACCTCCGCACATCTAGGTTTCGTAATTCTCTCGATTTCGTGTCTGACGACTCCCCGACCACGAAAGCGGGAAGCTCCACCGATTGATTCAAATGAAAAGCCGACACTACTTGAGGCAGAAAAAGAAGGAACAGTCCGCAAGGAAACCCCTGCGTCGGAGATCCGCAAAAACGGCGCCCTACAAGACAATGCCTGCAATTCCGACACATGGCGTGCCGAGTCAATCGCCACCAGGAATGCGGTCTTCAACGTGAGATCTATGACCGTAGCGGGCTTCAAGGGCTCAAACGGTACCGAGCATAAGTCGGAGAGAACCCAGCTGAGGTTCCAAGACGGCCAAGGGGAACGCAAGGAAGGACGGAGGTGTTTAGCCCCCCGCAGGAAACGGGCGATGTCCGGGTGAAGAGCCAGGGAGGTTCCCCGGACCTTACCCCGCAAACAACCAAGTGCTGCGACCTGGACCCGGAACGAACTGCACGCTAAGCCTTTGGCCAGCCCGGATATCGGAAACGGCGGCGGAAGTGGGGTCCAAACCCCGCTCCACACACCATACCTCCAAATTACCCAATCCCGGACAAGCCCGGGACGTAGACTGCTTCCGGGACCTGAACAGCGTAGCTATTACCGCGACCAAGTAACCTTTCCTCTTCAACCGATTCCTCTCAAAAGCCATGCCGCGAGACAGAAGTGATCCGCATCCTCCAAACAGACGGGGCCCCGACGAAGCAGCCCTGCGAACCCCTGGAGACGAAGGGGAGCCGTTACCGACAACTGGATGAGGTCTGCGAACCACGGGCGGCGCGGCCACTCCGGTGCCACCAAGATCACGTTGGACGGGTGCACCTCTATGCGCCGCAGAATCTTGCCGATCATTGGGCATGGGGAAACACGTACAGCAGCACCTCCATCAGCCAGGGAAGCACCAACGCATCGACGCCTTCCGCTCCCCTCTCGACGCCGACTGTAAAATCGCGGAGCCTTCGCGTTGCACCATGTGGCCCTCCGATCCATGTGGGGAACCCCCCACGTCCTGCAGATGAGGAGAAACGCTTCGTCCGCCAGCTCCCACTCTCCGGGATCTAGTCGGTGACGGCTGAGATAATCTGCCAGGGCGTTGTCGACCCCAGCAATATGAGACACTGCGATGTCACTGAGGTGGTGTTCCGACCAGGCCATCAAGGACTGCGCCTCCTGCGCCCACAGTGGACTTCTTGTCCCGCCTTGGCGATTGATGTAGGCCACTGTGGTCGCCTTGTCCGATAGAACTCGGACCGCCTTTCCCCATATCACCGGTAGGAAGGCTTGAAGAGCCAAACTCTGACGAAGGGCCTTGCACCGAATTCACTAGGCAAACTGCTCCCCCGCTGGAGAGACTGGTATCCGTCGTCACCACCGTCCAGTTGGGCACAAGAAGAGACACTCCACAGGACAGAGTAGTCTGGATCTCGCCTGGCCTGCGAGTGGGAGCGGCAGGTAGAAATCCTCCGAAACCAGCTTCCAGCGGGACAGTAAAGAAGACTGCAAAAGTCGGAGGTGAGCGAAAGCCCAGGGTATCAACGCGAGCGTTGAAGCCATCGATCCCAGGACCGTCAGGTAATCGCATACTTGCGGACGGCTGAGAGACAGCAAACACCTCACTTGAGATAGCAACTTGCATATCCGATCTTGAGATAGGACCACCTCGCCCTGCCTCGTGTCGAATACGGCTCCAAGATATTCCAAGGATTGAATGGGTGACAGGTGACTCTTGTTGTAGTTGACCACCTAACCCAGGGACTGCAAGAGCTGTAGAACCCTGGCCATCGCTTGCCGACACTGACCCTCTGACTGCGCGCAAATCAACCAATCGTCCAGGTAAGGATGAACCAGGAGTCCTTCCCGACGAAGCTGCGCTGCCACTACCACCATCACTGTCGTGAATGTCCGAGGAGCCGTCGCGAGACCAAACGGGAGCATAATTGGGAATGCCTTCCTAGAATGCAGAACCTTAGGAATCGCTGGCACGATGGCTGGACGCCCCCGTGAAGGGACGCTTCTGTGAGAGCTAGAGAAGCCAGAAAGTCGCCCGGACACACCGACGCGATCACCGAGCGAATCGTTTCCATTTTGAAGTGGGGGTTTTGACGTGCCGTCCTTCTTTGGACCCACGACGTAAATGGAGTACCGGCCCCTGCCGCGCTGATCGACCGGGACGGGGGAAACGGCTCCCAAGCTCTCCAATCGCCGGAGAGTGTCCAGCCCCGCCACCCATTTCATGGGATCCTTGCCGGGCGATACCAGAAACTTGTCCGCTGGGATGCGAGCAAAACTAACTCGCAGCCGTATCTTACCACGTTAAGGACCCACTGGTCTGACGTCACTCTGGTCCATTCCTCGAAAATTAAAGTTAACCGCGCTACCACATTTGGAATGACGTGCAGCAGGCGTGGCGAGGGATGGACCGGCCGAACTTCATTGCGAAGACGTAGACCCCTTGTTCGACGGGGCTCCTCCTTGCCTACCGTAACGTTTCCACCCAACGGACTGCTGCCACTGAGGGTTCCGAGAGGAAGACGGCCTATACGAAGGGCCGGAGGATCTTTGAGGGCGCGATTCCCTGAAAAACGGGATTTGGCAGGAAAGAAGGGGACCGTGATCTGGCTCTAGCCTTGGGCAGCCTAAATGTCCTGTTCTCCCCCAGAGAAACTATCAAGTCATCCAACTCCTTGCCAAACAACAGTTTCCCCGTGAAAGGTAGCGCCCCCAGGAGAGCCTTGGACGAGCCATCCGCAGCCCAGTCGCGCAGCCATAGGAGACGGCGCGCCGACACCGCTGCCACCAAGGACCTAGCGGATGTGCGCAGAAGATCGTGCAGAGCGTCTGCCCCATACGCTATTGCCGCCTCCAATTTATCTGCCTGAGAAGTCTCCTCTGCAGAAGACCCGCATGCGCCTGAAGGACCTGGGCCCAGCGCAGACTAGCTCTCATAGCGAAGGTAGTGCAGAATGCGGCCTGCACCACTAGGGCGGATACCTCAAAAATCTTCTTAAGTTGCACCTCTAACTTCCTGTCTTGGATATCCCGGAGGGCCGTCGCACCCGTGACCGGGATAGTAGACCTCTTCGTCACCGCGGAGACCGCTGAATCCACCTTTGGAAGTCGGAGAAGCTCCAGCGCCTCCTCCGGGAGCGGGTAGAGCTTATCTATGGCCTTGCTGACTTTCAATCCCAATTCCGGAGTATCCCATTCCCGGAACAAAACATCCGAAGAAAAGGAAATGGGAAGGCGACTGCCGGCCCTGTAAGGCCTAGCAGAACCGGATCCATGTTGGCCCCTTGGCGGACCACCACAGGTGGGGCCTCTATCCCCCGCTCCTGGAGGATGGCCGGAATGAGGGGCGACAGTTCCTCCCTACGGCACAGGCGGACTACCTTGGGGACATCCCCTTCCACGGCCTGTGCTCCCTTTCCTGCGCTGGGCTGAACCATCCGCCGCCGCCTCCTCGGCCCCCTTCAGGGGCTCTGTGGGAAAAACAGGATCCTCCACGGGGGAATTCTCCGAATCCGACTGCTGCGGCACGCCCCGAGGGGCCCGCTTCCCCCTTGAGGGCTCCCGGACGCTCTCCGCCGTCCTCGTCTCTTTTTTTTTTTTTTTTTCTTTTTACTGTGGAGGAGGCTTGAGGGGACCCTCCCTCAGGAATCCCCCCTCGGCTGCGCTTGCTACGCTTACACCTAAATACCTTGCGCAGCAAGCGCAAATCCTTCGAGAACGAACCTGACTCAGAGGAATCGGCCCCAGAATCCTCCCTGGACCGAAGCCCCTCTGAGGAGACCCCTCCCGCCGCGCCCCGCTGCGGGGAAAGCGCGGGAGGCAAGGCCGAATCCCCCGCCGCGACCCGCGCGATTTCATGTCCGGCGGCCAAAATGGCCGCCACTCCCGCGCTAAGCGGGAACCGTTCCTGATGCCTACACAAGGAGCCTCCACCCCGCGGCGGCGATCGCGCGATCCAGGAGCGAGACCCCCGAGGTGCCCCGGACATCCCCTCGCTGCCCGGGACGCAGGACGAGCAGAGGCCCGCACGGGAGAGGCGCGCGCGCGCCGAGCCGCAGGCCTGACATGAAGAACCACGCAGCATGTCGGCGAACGCGAGCAAACCAAGACGCGCCTCAGAAAATTAATTTAATAATTCGGCGACCCCCCCAAAGCAAGCGGCGACCCCCCCCTCGTTTCGAACAGGGCGGCGACGCAAGGTAACAGAGAGCCGGCCGAAAACAAACAACAAAAGCAGAAACGCTTTTTTTTTTTTTTTTTTTACAAAAAAAACAAACGCTGTCCACGGTTCTGGAGCCCTATGTCCTGCAGGGGTGAGTGAACCGGGCTCCCCGGTGTCACCCCTGACGCTGCTACTAGTCCAGCCGGGTCCTCGACCCTAGCAGCGGCCTCAACCGGGGGAGGGTAGTCCCCTCAGGACCTCTCAACCCCCCTGGGAGGCAGGGCAACCGGGATCAAAGAATTGAAAAAAACCCAATTTGAAAGAAAAAAAACCAACGAGGCCTAAGAACAACTAACCCAAAATCAAACCTGACTAACACCAAGAATCAGGTCAGGCAGGGCTGTGACTGGACCTGCACCATCTACTGGAGACAGAGTAAGACTGAGGGGCTGTGACTGGCACAGTAGCATATATGCTCCGCCCACAAGTTTTGGTCTGTCTCCATCTACTGGTGCGGAGTCACAACCCAGGTGTCCTGGACTGATCCTGGTACGTACAGGGAACAAGTGCTGTCCTTTTTGGGCACCACAAAGTAAATGGAATATTTGCCCAGTGGAAAATCCTCTTTCTGCCTCTGGGACTGGAACCGCCACATCTAACAGAAGTCTGTCCAACATGGACTGAACTGCTGCCTTTGTCACCTTTGACAAACAATACATAGGGAATACGTCAAAAACAATTTCTCTAATAACCAAATATACACACTTACACAAAGAGAAATATATAACAACGTCTAACAAGTACCATACAATATTGTGCAATAATATTTATTATCGAATCAAGACTGTAAACATGTACACATTAAAATTTGAAATAACAATCATTCAACCATTCACACATTTAAAAACAACACACTGATGACACGATATAATTCTTACAATTCATCACATTAAAGTGCATAATACAATATCTCAAATTCTTATAATGAACACTTTTCTTCATAGAATTTCCAATATGTTCAAATATAGTCACTTATTATGTATTTTATAATGTCCAAAGATTTGTAACAAGTGTGAGGGCTAATTTTTATGCACTCCCACAGCGCTGTTTGCAAAACTTCACCGCTTCTCAATTTATACCAGGGGAACCAACCCTCTACTTCTCCATCCACGTACATATAATCCAACAACGGATCCTTGTTTCACCCACAGCTGGGCTTCATCAGGGACATGTTCATAATAAATGCAGGATATCACCTGTTTTAATGCTCTCAGTCTAACCTCAAACAGTGTATAACTGACAGTGTCCTTGTATCGATTATAAATGCAGCCTCTCCAGAGGTGCTTAACGCTTTCCCAAAACGGACGACTCTCACGTTTGACACGTTTGACTTTATGAACATGTCCCTGATGAAGCCCAGCTGTGGGTGAAACAAGGATCCGTTGTTGGATTATATGTACGTGGATGGAGAAGTAGAGGGTTGGTTCCCCTGGTATAAATTGAGAAGCGGTGAAGTTTTGCAAACAGCGCTGTGGGAGTGCATAAAAATTAGCCCTCACACTTGTTACAAATCTTTGGACATTATAAAATACATAATAAGTGACTATATTTGAACATATTGGAAATTCTATGAAGAAAAGTGTTCATTATAAGAATTTGAGATATTGTATTTTGCACTTTAATGTGATGAATTGTAAGAATTATATCGTGTCATCAGTGTGTTGTTTTTAAATGTGTGAATGGTTGAATGATTGTTATTTCAAATTTTAATGTGTACATGTTTACAGTCTTGATTCGATAATAAATATTATTGCACAATATTGTATGGTACTTGTTAGATGTTGTTATATATTTCTCTTTGTCACCTTTGAAGCATACGGAGATACCACGAAAGTCTCAACCACCAGATACACAAATTTCTAAGGCGAAACCATCCATTATGATGGACAGGACTCGCTGATCAGTTATCTTGGTCCACTCTTCTTAAAAGTGGGCCAACCGTCCTCCAATGCTCGCTCGCTCACACACACACAAGTAGATCAATTGAATCTCATTGCACTCCCCTAAGTCCTCCCAAACTGGGGCCTGAATTTTCACGAGGGGTCTTACACCCCCCCTCACCCAAAAAAGACTGAGATCGGCTTGTATATTGTTGAAAAGAGGAACCTTTTCAGGACAATAATGCCTGGCCTCCCTGAACCTTTTGCCTGCTGGGCATATCTTCCAATAACTTATGAGACTTGGACACACCAAGGCATTTTATCAACTGCGCCAAATCCCTCTCCAAAAAGCAGATGCTCTTTAAAATTGAGACTACCCAACTGCAATCTGGACCAACATCAGCCACCCACTAGAGAAGCCTCTTAACTGAAACTGCCAATAGTATATTTCTAGCCAGCAAATCATACAAGGTGTCCGAGAAGGAGGCAGAGCAGCTGGAGGCTGGTTTGGCCTTCATAGCAGAGAGGGATTCTCAGAGTCCGCCACTGGAATTTGTTGTACCCAGTGTAAACAGGCATGGTCATGAAACTACTACAAACCACCAAGGCCAAGATATCAAACATCTTCTTGACATAAAACTCCATCTCAAAATCCTGAGAATCTCTAAGGGCTGCAAAGCCTTCATAAGAACATAAGAAATTGCCATATAGGGTCAGACCAAGGGTCCATCAAGCCCAGCATCCTGTTTCCAACAGTGGCCAATCCAAGTCACAAGTACCTGGCAAGTACCCAAACATTAAATAGATCTCAAGCTATTATTGCTTAGGAACTTATCCAAACCTTTTTTTTTAACCCAGTTACACTAATTGCTGTAACCACATCCTCTGGCAATGAATTCCAGAGCTTAACTATGTGCTGAGTGAAAAATAATTTTCTACGATTTGTTGTAAATGAGCTACTTGCTAACTTCATGGTGTGCCCCCTAGTCCTATTATCTGAGAGAGTAAATGGAGAAGTTATTTACCCAATAATTTTGTTTTCCTTAGTGTAGACAGAGTCTCAGGACCATTGGATTTAGGCTCCCCTGCCAGCAGATGGAGATGGAGTCGGGTTTCAAAGCTGATGTCACCCTAGATACACCCCCTGCAGTGACCTCAGCCCTTCCGTATTCTCTTCAAAAGCCACTAAAAACAAATAACCATAACTGTACTGAACCAAACATTGAACCTCAGTAGATTATAGATGCCCTGATTTAGGGACTGGATGACAGTTTACCCGTAAACTCTTGGAATCTATATTCCCTCCACAGGCGAATCCTCGGTACAGTTCTTGGGCAGCCGTGGGTGGGATGCAGAGTCCATCTGTCTACATTAAGGAAAACAAAATTATCAGGTAAGCAATTTCTCCATTTCCTAGTATGTAGCCAGATGGACTAGGCACCAATACAAAAGCTATTCCCAATCAAGGCGGGAGGCTGCCCACGGTCCGGTTAACACTGCTCTTGTAAGGGCTTCGTCCTCCCGGGCCTGAATGTCCAGGCAACAGAACCTGGAGAAGGTGTGCAAAGAGGACCTCGTCGCCGCTCAGCAGATGTCGATGGGAGACAGCAGTCTAGCTTCCGCCCAGGATACTGCCTGCACCCTGGTGGAATGAGCTTTAACCTGGAAGGGTAATGGCTTTCCTGCCTCCACATAGGATCATGTGACCACCTCCTTAATCCAGTAAGCTATGGTAGTCCACGAAGCTGGTTCACCCTGCTTTCCTTCCTTCCACCTTGAAGGACAGTCTTTCCGATCAGTCCTGAAGCTTCCAGATTCCGCAAACGTCTTCTGACATTCAAATGGTGGAGGAGGCGGTATTCTTCCGCATCCTTGTGCTTATCTAGGGATAGAAACAAAATGGACTGATTCAAATGAAACTCTGAGACTACCTTGGGCAAGAAGGATGGAATGGTATGAAGCTATAATGCTCCTGGAGTCATCTGGAGGAATGGTTCCCGACATAACAAGGCCTGTAGTTCAGAGATGCAATGTGTCGAGCATATAGCCACCAGGAACACCATTTTCAGAGTTAATAAAAGGCAAAGAATTATCCTGATTGAACAGCCAATATCATGGAGCATAGGGTTTCCGTGCAGAAATGAATCACTCAATAGGAATCTGGATCCTCTTCTTCATCCGTGCCTTCTGGGTCCCTTTGAGGGGTATCCTTGGTGAGTCGAGGCATACTTCGAGGTCTGCCAATAGGACTGGGAGACAGAGGGCTTATTGGCCGAGGTTTCATCTGGCAGGGGCAAATGCCCTTCTCTGCACCTTCTCCAGTACAACTATATCTGTTTTGAGATAGTCTTCTTAGTAACGGCCAAAACAAAAGCATCCTTCTAGGGGCAGCTTTAAGAGCTCTAAAGCTTCCTCTGGCAACGGACATAGTTTTGCTATGGCCCTGCCCACCTTCAAGCCAGATTCCAGAATATCCCATTCCCTAAATACCAGAGCATTAACTATCCAATGGAAGGGAAAAGCCTTAGCGGGACTCCTAAGCCACTCCAATATGAGATCCTCTCCTTCATGGTCCGACTCCAGCACAGACTCCTTTATCCCAAGCTCTGACCACCTTCGAATATCCCCCTTTGCCACTGGGATTTCATTCTCCACGAGTTCCTTATCCCCATCCTCATCTGGGGAGAGGGGGGGGGTGTCATCCAAAGGATCCTTCTCCATGTCTTCCTCTGAAGCACCTGACTCCAGATCCAAATCCAGTTAAGGAACTTATTTCCTTTTTTTCGGCTGGGATGGGATTGCACTTCCACCCCTTTTGTAAGTCCCTTAGCATCGGCCCCCCTGTGGAGCCTCTTTTGGAGAAAGTTATTTTGTATCAGCTCTTCTCCTGGCTAATGCAGCCTTATGCATTAATAAGAACAATTCTGGTAAAGATTCATCAGAATCCAAATCCATGCCTGGTAACTCAGCAGTACCCCCTGAAGCTTCTCGGCTGTCAGAAGCATCTGCTGTAGGGAATAACTGAGGAAGAGAAATTCCCTCCTCCACTACTCCCTGCACTGCAAGAGCAGAGGCCAAAATGGCCGCAGTTCCCACGCTGCAGAGGTCCCCCAGCACTGCTGCCCTCTGATTTACGCAGTTGTTGCTTCTTTGCGGCAAACTTGCATTCAGTGGGAACATCCATTTCCTCAGCAGGGGGATAAAATAGCCCTGAAAGCTGCAAACCTTGGTGGGTTAGTCACCCTCTTACCTCAGCAAAACACAGGCACCAGTTCTCCAGCAGAAGAAAGGCCCCTGCGGGATCTGAGGCCTGCGACACCTTCAACCGGCTTCCTTCTGTCCTAATGCTTTTTTTTTTTTTTTTTTAACTTTTCTAAAGGAATGGTGCCCCATAAGGAGAAGAAAAAAAAACCCCGCCAAAACAAAAAAGCACAAAATATTCTGCCAGAAGCCGTGCTAGAATGACCCAGAGACAGGGAACCAGAGAGGGATGAAGGCAGGGAATGAGGGATCCAGACCACTGGCTATCAAAACCCTCTCCAGGACATGGCATCAGTCAACCCAAGGGCCACCGACCCCCTGCTCGCCTCTACTCTACCAGGGGGGTGGTCACAATCCAATCCAATCTGCAGATTTTGCACCTCCACCATCTGCTGGAGACAAAGAATACTGAGTGACTGCAGGTGTCCCAGTATCTTATGTACGGACAGCACAGTAAAGCTCTTCTTCAGGGTCTCCCCATCTGCTGATAGGGGAAAGAAACCCAATCATCTGGACTAGTCTAGGGGATAAGGAAGTAACAGTTTAGGAAAGCAATTTCTAGCCAAAAAAAGTCCTAAGAAGGGAACCCAAACAAATACAAGTCAGTTGAAAAATCCCGGTTTTTATTTTGGGTGTCAGACTACCTCTCTCTCCCCTAGACTCCAGCATTCTTTGTCCATGCCCACACAGTCCAGGAGCTCTGCTGTAAGTGCTTCCGTGTTCTGGTTTGTTTGTCTTCCTTCTTGACTGTTCATAGAAGCACGGATTGAGATGGCAGATCAGGACCATACAACCCATCCAGTCTGTCCAACTCCATTTCTGCTGCAGTGCAACAGGCCCCAGCTGATCTCTGGCTTTCTCAACTTCCTCATAACCTATCCCTGTTTTTCCCCCTAGTTAAGGTTTCGACGTTTCTTGTTATTTGCTATTTTTCAACTGTTATCTGTAACCTGTTTCCCAAGTTTTCGGTTCAATGTAAACCGGTGTGATAAAAATCCTCGTCTTGAACATCGGTATAGTAAAAAAAAAAAAAAAAAGATGTAAAAAATGTAAATAACCAAGGATCCTCTGTGCTTATCCCAGTCTTTACCCCTCACCTCCTCCTAAGGAACCTCTGTGCCTATCCCAGGCTTTACCCCTCACCATCTCCTAAGGATCCTCTGTGCCTATCCCAGGCTTTACCCCTCACCTCCTCCTATCTAAGGATCCTCTGTGCTTATCCCAGGCTTTACCCCTCACCTCCTCCTATCTAAGGATCCTCTGTGCTTATCCCAGGCTTTACCCCTCACCTCCTCCTATCTAAGGATCCTCTGTGCTTATCCCAGGCTTTACCCCTCACCTCCTCCTGTCTAAGGATCCTCTGTGCTTATCCCAGGCTTTACCCCTCACCTCCTCCTATCTAAGGATCCTCTGTGCTTATCCCAGGCTTTACCCCTCACCTCCTCCTGTCTAAGGATCCTCTGTGCTTATCCCAGGCTTTACCCCTCACTCCCCCACAGCTAAGGATCATCTGTGCCTATCCCAGGCTTTACCCCTCACCTCCTCCTGTCTAAGGATCCTCTGTGCTCATCCCAGGCTTTACCCCTCACCACCTCCTAAGGATCCTCTGTGCCTATCCCAGGCTTTACCCCTCACCACCTCCTAAGGATCCTCTGTGCCTATCCCAGGCTTTACCCCTCACCTCCTCCTATCTAAGGATCCTCTGTGCCTATCCCAGGCTTTACCCCTCACCTCCTCCTATCTAAGGATCCTCTGTGCCTATCCCAGGCTTTACCCCTCACCACCTCCTAAGGATCCTCTGTGCCTATCCCAGGCTTTACCCCTCACCACCTCCTAAGGATCCTCTGTACCTATCCCAGGCTTTACCCCTCACCATCTCCTAAGGATCCTCTGTGCCTATCCCAGGCTTTACCCCTCACCTCCTCCTGTCTAAGGATCCTCTGTGCTTATCCCAGGCTTTACCCCTCACTCCCCCACAGCTAAGGATCATCTGTGCCTATCCCAGGCTTTACCCCTCACCTCCTCCTGTCTAAGGATCCTCTGTGCTCATCCCAGGCTTTACCCCTCACCACCTCCTAAGGATCCTCTGTGCCTATCCCAGGCTTTACCCCTCACCTCCTCCTAAGGATCCTCTGTGCTTATCCCAGGCTTTACCCCTCACCTCCTCCTATCTAAGGATCCTCTGTGCCTATCCCAGGGCTTTACCCCTCACCTCCTCCTATCTAAGGATCCTCTGTGCTTATCCCAGGCTTTACCCCTCACCTCCTCCTATCTAAGGATCCTCTGTGCTTATCCCAGGCTTTACCCCTCACCTCCTCCTGTCTAAGGATCCTCTGTGCTTATCCCATACTTTACCCCTCACCTCCTCCTAAGGATCCTCTGTGCTTATCCCAGGCTTTACCCTTCACCTCCTATCTAAGGATCCTCTGTGCTTATCCCAGGCTTTACCCCTCACCTCCTCCTGTCTAAGGATCCTCTGTGCTTATCCCATACTTTACCCCTCACCTCCTCCTAAGGATCCTCTGTGCTTATCCCGGGCTTTACCCCTCACCTCCTCCTATCTAAGGATCCTCTGTGCTTATCCCAGGCTTTACCCCTCACCTCCTCCTGTCTAAGGATCCTCTGTGCTTATCCCAGGCTTTACCCCTCACCTCCTCCTGTCTAAGGATCCTCTGTGCTTATCCCATACTTTACCCCTCACCTCCTCCTAAGGATCCTCTGTGCTTATCCCGGGCTTTACCCCTCACCTCCTCCTATCTAAGGATCCTCTGTGCTTATCCCAGGCTTTACCCCTCACCTCCTCCTGTCTAAGGATCCTCTGTGCTTATCCCAGGCTTTACCCCTCACCTCCTCCTGTCTAAGGATCCTCTGTGCTTATCCCATACTTTACCCCTCACCTCCTCCTAAGGATCCTCTGTGCTTATCCCGGGCTTTACCCCTCACCTCCTCCTATCTAAGGATCCTGGGCTTATCCCAGGCTTTATCCTCATCCCCTCCTATCTAAGGATCCTCTATGTTTATCACAAGTTTTCCTAAATTCTGTACTGTATCTCCACCAGCTCACACAGGAGGTCATTCCACGCATCATTGTCCTGTCTTTCATTGCTCTCCTCCTCTACTACAGCTTCACTCTTCCTTGGGGTCTCACCTGTTACCGCCTCTCTCTTCTGGTGCTCTAAGTCTCCTCTCACTTATTCTTGCTGCAGTATCACTCTTTTTTGAAAATGATATATATACCTCTCGATTTTTATTTTTCCCCCAATTAGAGACCTTGAATTATTTTCAGTTATTTTCAGTTTTTACCTTCAACCTATTGCTTTTTCTTCCAGTGTTTAGCAGATTTTGTGAACTCTCCAGAATTAAATGTAGGGATTCTACGGTATATTTTCTCCATGTTTTCAGGGATCCCCAAGCCTCCATCTCAACCCTCGTTCATTTTGTCATTAACTTCTAAGGACTACTTTCTGATTCTGTGGGTCCACGAGCAGGTTGCCCCAGGCCTATAACTGTGGCAGGGAAGACACTACACCACCGTCATTAGCTCTGATGCTGAGCCTGAAAGTGAGCTCCTTTCTATCAAGGGTAATGTATAGCCAGTATAGATTTACCTTTTTCTAATTTTCAGACAAATTGTGGCGATTACCTTGCTGAGATTAAATTTAGATGTTCTAAAATGAGATCATCACCTGCAGATACTAAATGAGGACTGTATAGAGAAACTAAGTTTGTTGAATTATTTCCTGCCTTTCAGACCTGTGTGGATAATTTGGTGCTTTTTCAGGTATCTTTGCTGAGTGAAACTCTTCTCACAAACAGTGCATGTAAAATTCTGTCCCATGTGGATCATTTGGTGATTTTTCAGATGAGCTTCCTGAGTGAAGCTCTTATTACACTCCGTGCACGTGAATGGTTTTTCCCCTGTGTGGATCCTTTCATGCCTTTTCAGATTTGAGTTTTGACTGAAATTCTTATCACATCTAGAACATGTAAATAATTTCTTTCCTTGGTGGATCCTTTGGTGTGTCTTTAGCTCTGATAGATGGCTAAAGCATTCATCACACTCAGCACATCTAAAGGGTTTTGCTCTGGGTAGTGTCTCTGCTGTGTGTATTGTTAAATGTCTTCTTAAATATTTCTTCAAACTGAAGGTTTTACCACACACAGAACATATAAATGGTTTTTCCCCAGTGTGGATCCTTTGATGCCTTTTCAGATGTGATAGATAAATGAAACTTTTATTACACTCACTACATATATGTGGTTTCTGTCCCATGTGGGTCCTTTGATGCATTTCCAGATCTGACAGAGCAAAGAAGCTTTTATGACACTCAGCACATGTAAATGGTTTCTCTCCTGTGTGCTTCCCTTGATGTGTTTTCAGACGCGTGAGATGAATGAAGCTTTTATTACACTCAATACACCTATATGGTTTATCTCCCACATGGGTCCTTTGGTGCCTTTTCAGATGTGAGCGGGCAAAAAAGCTTTCATCACACTCTATACATGTAAACTGCTTTGTTCCCATATGGATCCTCTGGTGCCTTTTCAGCCGCCATGGATAAAAGAAGCTTTTATCACACACATTACATTTAAATGGTTTTACTCCTGTATGGATATTTTGGTGTTTTTTCAGGTGGCACAGATAAATGAAGCTTTTATCACACACAGTACAGGTAAATGGTTTTTCACCTGTATGGATCTTTTGGTGTTTTCTCAGATGGCACAGATAAATGAAGACTTTATCACACACATTACAGGTGAATATTTTCTCATTTGTATGCACTTTTGGGTGAACTGTTACGTCTTCCTTTTGAGTAAAGCTTTCCCCTCTTTCAGAAATTTTTTTCTCTTCTACCTGCCTTTTCTGGTGCTTTATTAAGGAAAAATTACAATTGTAAGAATCTCCACGTGCAGGATAATGAAAGGGTCTCTTATCTTTGTGTGTTATTTGGTGTATTACTAAGGATTCCTTGCGAGAAAAACTTTTCTTACATTGATTACATGTGAAGGCTTTCCCTCTAGTGTGGATTCTCTGATGTAATTTCAAGATTAACTTCTGTTTGAAATATTTTCCACATTGAGAACATGGAAAGGGTCTCTCCCCAGTATGTGTTCGCTGATGCACTAATAAATGATATTTCCGATCAAAGCTTCTTCCACACAGGTCACACAGAAATGATTTCTTCCCTGTCCCCTCTAGCTCGTGGAGATTAAAAGTCATTTGATCACTGTTATTACTTTGGAAGGGACTCTCTCTTCTCAGATGTCTCTGGTGCTCAGGGATGTCACAAGCAGTGACTCCATCCAGTGACTCTCCTGCAGAGTCTTGCTCCTTCTTCTCTGATTCCTGCTGACTTTGGCTCGTGTCTCCCCCCTCAGTCCGCTGGGCAAGATTCTCACAGACATTTCCTGATTGTCTTGATGTAAGTGCCAGTACTATAGGGTGTTCTTCTTGATTCTCCTCCCTCTTCTCTTCCTGTATGACCTCATTACCTGCTGGGTATAAAGATAAGGCATTGATCAGTGTTAGTGAATATGGAAAGCTACAAATGGGCATGGGGTCAGTCTGTCAGGGGTTGCACAATCACCACCTGGGATTTCTGTTTAGAGAATTCCATGATTGAGTAGAAATTTGCAATGTCAGTGAAAACTTGTGCGCAATATCATTATATAAATCTTCATAGCCATTAAGAAAATCATTTGGCTCTTGCTATCAACCCTATTCACCGAACAGGAAAAAAATATGCTGCGATACATGTGCTTAGGATATCACAGAGATCCCTGCTTCAGAGGTGACGGTAAGGCCGGTCGAAAGAAGCATGCAGGTGTGCACCACATTTCTGTGTCTCAGCTACTGCATCTTTTCTTGCTATGCCTTTAAGAGGAAAGTTTCAAAAGATTAAAGGGGCCCCTGCAAGAATCTTTTAGCATACACACTGTGCATGATAAACAAACAAAAAAAAAAAATGACAAGCAAGGCGGGAGGCCACATCAAAGTTATCCTACCAAATATCGGCCTGTGAGCATGCAAAAATGTGTCCATGTATGCGAACAGCGGATCATGTACAAATGAGGAGTTAACGAGCTTGTGCTGTGCCCACCCTCCAGGCTATTTAATGTCCCTCTCAGGCTGGTGTTAACGAGAGCCTGTTATTTCCAAAGGGGACTTTAAAGTGTGCTCAGTTCCTTTTCCTTTTCACAGCTCCTGCTGCCACCCAAGGGAGTACACACTGCCCAAGCCTGGCACATGGGGACTGCATCGGTGCAGAAGGAAGAAACGGTAGGAGTAACTACACTCCAGGAGAGAGAGGGGGGGGAGCAGTGGAGACCAAAACACAGCCCTCCGATATCTGCCAAGAAGGTCGAGGAACATGGAAAGAAAAGGGCAGCCTGCCAAGCATTCTCCTGCTAGCTCCATTTTTTTTTTTCCACAACCAAGGATTCTCTGGGCTTAGCCCAGCTCCCTGCTTAGCCCAGTTTCCTGCTTGTTCAACTCTCTTGTCCATGAGAGGTTCAGGCCCGCTCCCTCGCTAGTCGCATGCAGGAGAGTTTCTCCTGGAGACAGCTGATAAGGTGGCAGCCCCCCTCGTTCTAGCCAATGTGAAAACATTTTCCACATGATGCCAGCAAAGCAGAAGAGACATGGAGGAGAGAGAGAGAAGGATGGGGAGCACTTCAAAGAGAGAAAGATGCGTATTTCATTACACAAGACAAATGCATTTTGAAGCAATTGGTTGCCAGATGGCAAATGTTGTTGCTGTCATTGATAAGAGGCATCGCTAGAACAGGCACATAGGGGCTCGTGCCCAGAATCCCTTCGTGTACGCCCCAAATCTCTGCTCTCTCTGGGCCATTAAGTTTTTTTTTTTGTGGCCTTTCCTGCTTGTTTTTCCTCTCTCACCTTCCTCCCTCCCGCTGGACGCTTATGAGAGAGCAGCTGCTTCATGGTGCCGGCGCAGTTTGAGGACAAGTTGTTTGAACCGCGGAGGTTTCCGTAGAGAAGAGACCCCCTGTGGTTCAAACAACTTGTCCTCAAACTGCGCCAGCAGCAGCTCTGACAGAAGTGCCAGACAGAGAATGAAGGAGTGAGAGGAGGGGAAGGAAAAAATTAAAAGCAGGAAAGACCACAAAAATCATCTGAAAGATCCGGGGAGGGGGGAAGCCCTTTTCAGTTGACAGCACGGAGCTTTCAATACACTTCCCCGCTACTTCTGACCAGCCCCAGACTCCGCTTGTGCCTCAGAGGCACTGAGCAGCTTCCTGCAGCTTTCCAGTTCTGCCTGCTCCCAGAACCCAGGGCTAAAACTTAGCAGTTAAGACAGGTTGACAGGAAGAATTACCAGAAGAGGCATAGGCCTGAGCCTGCTGCTTGTGGAAAGATTAGTTCATAAAAACATGGGCAGAGATTGGGAGAACAAATGCAACAGACCTATGGACGCTGCCAGAGAAGAGGCCCAGCAGGGCGACTGTGAACCCCATCCCATGGCAGCAGAAGAGGAGGCCTGGCAGTGGTCCAGGGAGAGGCCCTAAGAGAGTGGCAGCGTATGTTTGAGGTAGCCTTTATATCTGTGAGGACGAGTGTGCCACTGAATGCGAGGAAGCCCATGTGCAAGCATGTGTGTGAGAGCGAGAGATACAGCCAGTGTGTGTGTGAGATACAGCCAGCGAGCGTGAGACAGCGTGTGTGTGTGAGAGAGATACAGCCAGCGAGCGTGAAACAGCGCGTGTGTGTGTGAGAGATACAGCCAGCGAGCGTGAAACAGCGCGTGTGTATGTGATACAGCCAGTGAGCGTGAAACAGCGCGTGTGTGTGTGATACAGCCAGCGAGCGTGAAACAGCGCGTGTGTGTGTGATACAGCCAGCGAGCGTGAAACAGCGCGTGTGTGAGAGAGATACAGCCAGCGAGCGTGACTCAGCGTGTGTGTGAGACAGCATGTGTGTCAGAGAAAGGAAGTGTGCATGAGAGTGAATGTGTGTGTGTGGTGGAGAATGTGTGTAGACAAGGGATAAAGTTTGTGCACCCTGCCCTTCATCTCCCCATTAATCCAGGACAATCTTAAGGTGACTGGAGATTGAGAGTTCCCAGGAATGGGGAGCCAAGAATTTATCCCTAATAGTTTTAATTACTGGGTGTTATGTATTTACAATTTTGAAATATTTTATTGGTGCTTGGTAAATTTTGAAAAACTGAATATGGGTTTTTAATTCTTGGGGTTTTTTTTCTAGTCATTAGATGTTTTTATGAGGAATGTGATGTTTCTGGTTTTCCACTGTTGCTCTACATACAGAGTCTGCCTTGTGGCTTCCAGTTCATTTTTTACTTAATGAACATAAGAAAATGCCATACTGGGTCAGACCAAGGGTACATCAAGCCCAGCATCCTGTTTCCAACAGTGGCCAATCCAGGCCATAAGAACCTGGCAAGTACCCAAAAACTAAGTCTATTCCATGTAACCATTGCTAATGGCAGTTGCTATTCTCTAAGTGAACTTAATAGCAGGTAATGGACTTCTCCTCCAAGAACTTATCCAATCCTTTTTTAAACACAGCTATACTAACTGCACGAACCACATTCTCTGGCAACAAATTCCAGAGTTTAATTGTGCGTTGAGTAAAAAAGAACTTTCTCCGATTAGTTTTAAATGTGCCCCATGCTAACTTCATGGAGTGTCCCCTAGTCCTTCTACTATCCGAAAGAGTAAATAACCGATTCACATCTACCCGTTCTAGACCTCTCATGATTTTAAACACCTCTATCATATCCCCCCTCAGTCGTCTCTTCTCCAAGCTGAAAAGTCCTAACCTCTTTAGTCTTTCCTCATAGGGGAGTTGTTCCATTCCCCTTATCATTTTGGTAGCCCTTCTCTGTACCTTCTCCATCGCAATTATATCTTTTTTGAGATGCGGCGACCAGAATTGTACACAGTATTCAAGGTGCGGTCTCACCATGGAGCGATACAGAGGCATTATGACATTTTCCGTTTTATTCATCATTCCTTTTCTAATAATTCCCAACATTCTGTTTGCTTTTTTGACTGCCGCAGCACACTGAACCGACGATTTCAATGTGTTATCCACTATGACACCTAGATCTCTTTCTTGGGTTGTAGCACCTAATATGGAACCCAACATCGTGTAATTATAGCATGGGTTATTTTTCCCTATATGCATCACCTTGCACTTATCCACATTAAATTTCATCTGCCATTTGGATGCCCAATTTTCCAGTCTCACAAGGTCTTCCTGCAATTTATCACAATCTGCTTGTGATTTAACTTCTCTGCACAATTTTGTGTCATCTGCAAATTTGATTATCTCACTCGTCGTATTTCTTTCCAGATCATTTATAAATATATTGAACAGTAAGGGTCCCAACACAGAACCCTGAGGTACTCCACTGTCCACTCCCTTCCACTGAGAAAATTGCCCATTTAATCCTACTCTCTGTTTCCTGTCTTTTAGCCAGTTTGCAATCCACGAAAGGACATCGCCACCTATCCCATGACTTTTTACTTTTCCTAGAAGCCTCTCATGAGGAACTTTGTCAAACGCCTTCTGAAAATCCAAGTATACTATATCTACCGGTTCACCTTTATCCACATGTTTATTAACTCCTTCAAAAAAGTGAAGCAGATTTGTGAGGCAAGACTTGCCCTGGGTAAAGCCTTGCTGACTTTGTTCCATTAAACCATGTCTTTCTATATGTTCTGTGATTTTGATGTTTATAACACTTTCCACTATTTTTCCTGGCACTGAAGTCAGGCTAACCGGTCTGTAGTTTCCCGGATCGCCCCTGGAGCCCTTTTTAAATATTGGGGTTACATTTGCTATCCTCCAGTCTTCAGGTACAATGGATGATTTTAATGATAAGTTACAAATTTTTACTAATAGGTCTGAAATTTCATTTTTTAGTTCCTTCAGAACTCTGGGGTGTATACCATCCGGTCCAGGTGATTTACTACTCTTCAGTTTGTCAATCAGGCCTACCACATCTTCTAGGTTCACCGTGATTTGATTCAGTCCATCTGAATCATTACCCATGAAAACCTTCTCCATTACGGGTACCTCCCCAACATCCTCTTCAGTAAACACCGAAGCAAAGAAATCATTTAATCTTTCCGCGATGGCCTTATCTTCTCTAAGTGCCCCTTTAACCCCTCGATCATCTAACGGTCCAACTGACTCCCTCACAGGCTTTCTGCTTCGGATATATTTAAAAAAGTTTTTACTGTGAGTTTTTGCCTCTACAGCCAACTTCTTTTCAAATTCTCTCTTAGCCTGTCTTATCAATGTCTTACATTTAACTTGCCAATGTTTATGCTTTATCCTATTTTCTTCTGTTGGATACTTCTTCCAATTTTTGAATGAAGATCTTTTGGCTAAAATAGCTTCTTTCACCTCCCCTTTTAACCATGCCGGTAATCGTTTTGCCTTCTTTCCACCTTTCTTAATGTGTGGAATACATCTGGACTCTCTATTCTGTATTTGATGGTCTATCCGCGTCCTGCATATATGACAAGATGAGATATTCTGCTAGCATACAGTTTCTCTGCAGGGATCTATAGCAGCCTGGCTAGTTCCATTTTCCTGACAGGAGGTGTATTGGCGTTTTAGGGCCTGGTGTAATATTTGCAGTGTTGCCTTTTCACAGGTAGGGTTTTTACTGTTTGATTCTGGCAGTTAGGGACTTATTATACCTACAAACATCTCAAAGGTGACCTACAATAAAAGCTTAAGAATGCAGTCCCTGTCCTAACCTATATTGCCTGACGTTGTCATCACAAGGGAATAAAGCCCGATTCCAACAGATGCGATATACTACCCTTAGAAGAGGAAACATATTGGAGGCAGAGATATTCTTTCCTTTAAAATTGCCAAAGGCTTCCATGGAGACTAACACCACAACTCAAAGAAACGTTACCCTATGAGGCTTGAGAGGAAGGGAGGCCAGACCCCTTCAAAACTTAGCTCAGGTTCCAAGTTGAGTTTATGTCGTGCAGTAAAGGGCTCGAGTTCTTGACTCCGTGGAAGATATTATTTTACCTGAGAGCGGGTCTCTGCCCTCAGAGATTTTCAGGTTATGCCTTCATCCCAGTCCCCTCTGGTAGGATGAGATTAAAGGAATGGATCCCTCAAAGGGAAATATCTCCTCCTTAAACTGACCTTGCAGAGACATCAAACTCTAAAGTCAGGGCTGCTATGTGATGATCTTCCATGCCACTGAAGGCGGCAACCCACAACACGGTGCAGCCTGGTTCTCTCTACAGCTAAGACTGCAAAGCAGAAAGGAAAGGATCTGCTAGGGGAGAATCCGCCGACTAGAGGAAAAGGATGAAGCCGCACTCCTGATCCAGCTCATACAGGGAACGTCCAAGGAGAACACGAGCGGAAGACTGGACGGCCGTTATTGGCTGCCAGAATATCCAAACCCCTGGGCTCCTGCTATCTATTTCTGAACGAACTTGTAGATCTTGGAGCTTCACCAGGCCAATCTGAAATGCACTTGCAGAGGAACCTCACCTGAGCCCAGTCCTTACACTTCGGGATCTCAAAAGTTCTGCAGGGGGAACCCCATCACAGATCAAATCTGACACACGTACCTGAGGACCACTAGATTCCCTCAGCTTGTTCACACCAGCTAATGGCATTACATTGACTGCCGCTGCCCAGACTGCCCTCTCCCAAGGTAGAGGCGGGATTTCTGGAATGCTAGGCTGCTGGCTCTGGCCCTGATCCCTTTTCCTCTGCTTCAGCTATTCCCCACTCTAATCTATAACTAGCCCTGAACTTCACGAAGGCACTGTTCATGTTAAATTCGGAGACCACCCACTAAAATCCATCATACACCTATAAAATTATCAAAGACACCTCTTTCTCTCTGTGCTCTAGTATAAAAATACAAAAAAAATCTTGGTGCCCTGATAGATCAGTCTCTCTCCTTTCGGCCTCACGTCAAAGCTATCATCAAACCTGGTTTCTACAAATTGTGAATTTCGAGTGGCTTAGGACATCTGGTTAAATCCAACTTTCGTACTGTAGTACAAGCTTCTACTCTGCTTTTAATGGAGTAGTGCAACTATCTAAACTGGCCTCCTGGGAGTGACACTGAAACCACTGCAGTTGTTACTTAATTCAGCTGCAAGATCTGTACCAAGAAGCGCAGAGACCATATTTCACCACTTCTCATTGATCGCCACTAGCTTCCTATTAGCCAATGTGTTTTGTACAAGTTTGGTATCACAGCCTTTCAAGCTCCTTTCTTCTTCACCCCCTCCACACCGGAATAATGCTCTTTTAATGCATTTCTTGTCCTTCACGTCTCCTGAGAACGTCACGGAGGGGCCTCGTGGACATATCGCCTACCCAAGGCGCCTGTCTGACCACCACAAGAGACTGTGCCTTCTCCGCTGCAGCCCCCCGGGTTTTGGAACTCCCTACCAGAGGCTTTGCGACTGACAGGTTTGTATGAAGATCATGCCGAAAACATTCCTTTTTGGACAGGCCTACAATTGCTGCTACTGAGTCTGCTTATTTGTTTTGGGTCCTGCATAGCAAGATTTGTAAAAATGTTCACGCTTTGGTGCATTCAGAAGTTTTCTTGCAGTATCCATGTACCTGATGTTTTATTGTACATCGCTTAGTGCTCATGCGTAAGTGATCAATAAACTTTAAATAAAGATAAAGATGGAAGTCTGATACCTATGGTGCAAAACAGCCGTGAAGGAGACAACTATAAAAAAACAAAACAAAAAAAAAAGCCTCCACCTGCTCAGGCTCCTTCTAACTTTCCAAGAGAGAAATTATCCTCTTGACACTGTACTACTGGATATCACTCTGAGAGGAGTGCAAATTGAGACCCCAGGCCCTACATTCAGGTCCACTGCCCTGCAGCCTAGGACCCGGAGAACAGGTGTGGGAAA
This sequence comes from Rhinatrema bivittatum, assembly GCF_901001135.1. Taxonomy (NCBI): domain Eukaryota; kingdom Metazoa; phylum Chordata; class Amphibia; order Gymnophiona; family Rhinatrematidae; genus Rhinatrema; species Rhinatrema bivittatum. The sequence goes on from NC_042616.1 coordinate 22,594,642, forward strand.
AAAAGGCTTTGGATTTTATCTGCTAACCTCCTTTCCCCGAGTCCTAGCAGATTAGTTCAGATGCATGGAGAAAGGCTAGAGAGATTAGGGCTCTTTCGCTTGGAAGAGACGACTGAGGAGGGGATATTCTGGAGATTTGTAAAACCATGAGTGACTCAAGACATGGTTATTCACTCAAGCTTACGCATGATTCCAATCTCCTCCGCCATAGCCTCCATCTGCCACTCCCCTCATTCTATATCCTGCCTCTCTCACCCTCTCCTCTCTTCACCTTATAACACTAGTTGATCACATAGGGATCCACTTCCCGGGATATCCTTGACACCCAGCCCTATTGACGCCCTCATGTTTTCACACTTATCGCCTCCCCTTTTCATGTTATGCCTGTTACAGCCTCCCTCTCCCAACTTTTCCTCTCTCTCCTTCTATCCCACTCCCCACCTTTCCTTGTCATACTAATATACATTCACCAATACTAATCCTAAGCTATATGTAATCCTAATTTGTCATATCTATTATTGACCCTTTGTCACGCATATTTAATTTAAGCCTTGATTGCCTCCCCCGCATTATTAAGTTGTTCACTGTATTAATTTTATTTTATTTTTACATAATTGTTCTATATATAATTCTTTGGCGTATAGTTTTTTAACTCTTACTATCTTGTTCTATGTAGAAAGTTAATGTGTTTTATGTATAAAGCTTCGGCGTTCGTTTTATAACGCCAAGGCGTATGTTAATATGTTCTCTGTACACCGACGTGATATCTTGATAAACAGCGGTATATAAAAACCAATAAATAAATAAATAAATGAGTGGGGGGGTGGAACACGTCAATAGGGAACGGCTCTTTACCGTTTCAGACACCAGGACCAAGACACGCCCATAAAACTAGAAGCCAGCAAATTAATAAAAAATAAAATAAAATTTGTAGGATGTATTTTTCCATTCAGCGCACAAACTGTGCAATCTGCTGCTACTGGAAGGCAAGGTCAAAGGCAACAAACACAATCTGAATGCGATATTATCAAACTCTGCACCACCGTCCTATAGCAGAACTCATCCAAAAAGAGGGCTTTGCCCGGCAGAGCGCTCTCAGTTTCCCCATGCATGGCTCCTCTTACTCTGAAAGGCACTGGTCATTCACCTGTGCATGAGCGAGTGGCTTCCCTCCCTCCTGACTCCTGGGGATCCCAGACATCCAGCTCTTCCTCTTGCTTAAGCCTTGAAAATACACCTGGACTGATATTTTCACGGCCGTTTTCTAGTGATAGAGAGAGAGAAAGTTATATTTTTCTTACGTTCACAGAAACATCCACAGAGCAGTTCTCATAGGGGCAGCACATGAGAATGGAGGGGTGGGTGGAGGGGGTTGGAGAGAAGGCTCTACTGCTGTTACCCACAGTAAAGCAGAGAAGATTCGGGGATGATAAACCGATGCGCCCCCCAGCTGAGAGTGGAGCATGACCATCTCGGCAGTTAACTGGATCCATCTGTGTTACTAATCAGGACTACACAGATCTCAACGCACAGCTCTGCTGCCTCCTTTCTAAGAGGTCATTTTAAAAACGAGGCCCACACCCGTCAACGATCCGCCCATCAGAGAGAACGGAGCGGCAGTGTGTCATACAAGTCAGCATTCAAAGTCTCTCTCCCCCCCCCAACCAATGCCAAGATGGAGACCAAACGTCTGCGCACTGGTCCGCTTCTTCTCCAAGAGCACAGGTCGTCCTTTCCGAGCTCGCCATCTCAGCCACCCCCGATCTCTTGGCAGAGAGGAGGAGAATGCTTCCACACGAGAGCTACGGTCACAGCACGTAATAACTAGTCAGCGTCTTCCGTCCTTTCATATTGAACGTGTCAGGTCGCAGACCCAGAAAAGGATTGGCGGACAATTCTCGTCCACAGATAGGGGAGATAAGCTGTATCGCCTGGGACCAGAAGGACTGTACTTCTCTCTAACCTAGGAAAATAGTTTCCCTCTCCCTCTGCATCCTCTCCAACAGAGAATTCACATTACTGAACCTCACAAAAAATGGAGCGTGGTATAATAATTTGAATAATTCTTGAGCTTTGCTGAAAACAGAGATTCTTCAGGATGCTCTCCACATTGGATGACAAAACGTGGAAACCTAACGCTCCTGTAAATCCAAATATCATTTACGTCTCAGCCCAGGTGAAAAATTAAACGTCACCCCTCCTCCCCCAATCAGCACAACACAGAATTTCTTCCAAGCCCTCACTTTTCTTCCAGTCCTTTCCAATTCCCGGCCCCAGAGAAATATCTTTGCGTAGTTGCAGAAAGGAAAATTTGTTACCACCTGCTAATTTTCGTTTCTGTTGTACCACAGATCAGTCCAGACTCCTGGATTTTGCCCTCCTGCCAGCAGATGGAGACAGATAGATTCACCGACACTGTACATAACCCAGAGTGCCACCTGCAAGTCCCTCAGTATTGATCAGTACCCAAGCATAAATTCTACAACCAAACTTCTTAAGAAATCCACTCTACAAACTGCCCCGGAGTGAGCAGAGAAGAGAGGAAATTCCTAATTGAGAACTAACCAAAGATACAAACATATCTGTAAAACACAGAACACCAATGAGAAACCCGTGCCATTCTTCAGAAACAATCATAATTATTACAAGCCCCTGAAGAAGTATTTTTACGAAACACGAGCCGTGTTGGGCAAAGTTAAGCGGTGGCTCCTAAGTAAAGCGGCAGCTTGAGTAAAATGGAGCGGCGGCTCCTAAATAGAGCGGTAGCTCTGACTATTTCCAGTCTGTCATTACAGCGGTGTTTTTTTTGAGTAAAAGAGCGTTCGCTCTCTGATTTAAAATTGCTCCGGGGAAAGAGAATCCCTAAAAAATGTTTGGTTCGTATTATAAAGGCATAAAATAAGTTTAAACAGTATGCCAATATGTCCCACATCTAATTCAATGAACGGGAATCAATGATTAAAAAACTTTACCGTTACAGTCTCAAAGTGGTAGACTGCTCAAAGCTTTGAATAAGCTACAGTTGCTACATGAGATTCCCGCTCATCTTATAAAAAAAAATATATATTGAAAAAAATGTAAATATACAAGTTCCCATATATATGATGTTATTTTGTTGAATTATAATCTTACTACATCATATTTAGCAGTTTATATAGTAGTATTCTTCAGAAACCTTCAGAATCAATATCAGAAACCAATCGAGCGGACTCTCCAAACACTGCTCTCCACCACCGGGCGGGACTCTGGATGATCCATGGTACTACAGGAACGAAAATTAGCAGGTAAGAACCAATTTTCCTTTCCCTGTACGTACCCGGATCAGTCCAAAACTCCTGGGATGTACCAGAGCTTCCCTAACCGGGGTGGGACTGCGAGCATCCCCGCTCGGAGAACACTGGCACTGAAATTGCCTACATCCAATCTGTAGTGTCTTGCAAAGTAAGTAAAAACTTCCATATAGTCGCCCTGCAAATCTCTTGCAGAGACACCAGCTGACATTTTGCCCAGGAGGCCCCCCCCTGGGACCGGGCAGAATGAGCCCTTAACCCCGCCAGGACAGGACACCCTTGACACATGACACGCCACCGCGCAATTGTGGCTTTTGAAGCCTTTTGACCCTTTTTTCCACCACTCCATAGTAGAAAAAGATGACCTGACAAGCTGAAACTATTTGCAATCTCTAGATAGTACAACAAAGCCCTTCTGATATCCAGATGCCTTCGTTCTTTTGCGTGAGGTGTACCGACCTCCAGATCTGTAAAAGCTGGAAGCTCCAGTGACTGACTTAGTGGAACGCCGAAAGCACCTTTGGCAAAAAAAAAAAAAAAGACGGGATCGTCCGCACAGACACTCTGGAATCCAAAATCCGCAAAAAAACAGTTCTCTGCACGACAGGGCTTGAAGTTCAGACACCCTTCTGACTGAATAAATCGCCACCAAGAAAACCACCTTCAAAGTGAGATCCTTTATGGTGGCCCTCTTAAGAGGCTCAAACGGTGCTTCACGCAACACTTAAGCACCAAGGAGGACACACCTTATGAACAGGAGGGAGGGGGGCAAATACTTCGCACCTCGGAGGAAACGCGTCACATCCGGATGTGCAGCCAGAGTCCACAAACCTTGCCCCACAAGCAAGCCAAGGTTGACACATGCGCACTCAGTGAACTAAAGGACAAAACCTTCGCTAGGCCTCTCTGCAAGAAAGCCGAGGGACAACCCCCCTGGCTCCATGCACCAGGACTCGAAGACTCTCCAAACTTGTACATACGCCAAAGTAGAGGTCTTGCAAGTTCGCAACAGAGTAGAAATAACATCCTCTAGATATCCTTTCTTCCTTAATTATTTCCTTTCAAAAGCCAAGCCGCTAGACAAAAGCAATCCGCTTGATCTGAAAATATAGGCCCCTGTCATAGAAGATTCGTTAGATGGCCCGGTGTCAGTGGACCATCCACTGCTAGATTGACCAGATCCACAAACCAAGGCCTTCGTGGCCACTCTGGAGCTATGAGAATCAGCCTTCCTGGGTGTACCTCTATTCTCCTCACAACCTTGCCCACCAGAAGCCATGGAGGAAACACATAGACCAGAACATTGTGCGGCCATGGAAGCACTAGGGCATCGACCCCTTCCACTCCATGTTCTCTTCTGCGACTAAAGAAACGCGGTGCCTTGGCATTCCTGGGTTGCCATCAGATCCATATGAGACATGCCCCACCTGCGAGAATTGAGGGTCATCGCTTCCTCCGATAGCTCCCATTCTCCAGGATCTAATTTCTGCTGGCTAAGAATCTACTTGCACACCATTGGGCCCTGCTATGGGTGACGCCGCTCCGCCCAGGTCATCAGTATCTCTGCTTCAGAGCAACTGCCTGAATCTTGGTGCCTCCCTGGTGGTTGACGTAGGCCACCATTGTCGCATTGTCTGACAGGACCCAGACTGTCCAGTCGCACAGCAGGGGAAGAAACACTCCAGAATCAACCGCACCGCTCTAGTCTCTAGGCGATTGATGGACCAATTTGCTTCCTCCACCGACCAAAGTTCTTGTACCGACACAGCTCCCCAACTAGAAAGACTGGCGTCTGTAGTCACCACCACCCACTGAGGCACCTTGAAGTCCACCCTGTGGCACAAATGGTGCCGGCCAAACCACCACGAATGACTGGACCTGGCAGACACTCTAAGTGGTAGCAGAAGATGAAGCTGCTCTGAAATCGGATCCCACTGGGATAGTAACACTTTCTGAAAAGGTTGCATAAGAACAAACGCCCACGGGACCAGCTCTAAGGTCGAGACCATGGAATAGAGGACCTGCAAGTAATCCCAGACCCTGGGCACTCGGACCTCCAACAGGTTCCGAATTTGAGCCTGTACCATGGCAATTCGCTCCTCTGTGAGAAAGACCTTTCCCACTCTGGTATCGAAACGTGCGCCCAAAAACTCCAGAACCTGAAGAGGAGAAAATTAACTCTTGGACAAGTTCACTATCCAACCCAAAGCTCTCAGGCGATGCAGCACTAAGTCTATTGCCTGCATGCAAAAGGTCTTCTGACTTTGCTCGGATGAGCCAGTCATCCAGATACGGGTGGACCAGTATGCCCTCCTTCCTAAGGGCTGCCGCCACAACCACTATCACCTTGATGAAAGTCCTTGGGGTTGTCGCAAAATTGAAATGCCACCCCAGGATCATAAACCGGAGGTACCTCTGATGATCTGGGTGAATCCCTATGTGCAGATACAAGGAAGCCAAGAACTCCCCACTTCGCACTGCTGCTCTGATGGACTGTAAAGTCTCCATCCAGAAACAGGAAACCCTGAAAGCCACGTTCACCTTCTTTAAATCCAGAATTGGACAAAAGGTCCCTTCCTTCTTTAGTACCACAAAATAAATGGAATAATTCCTGTCCCTGCTCATCCTGAGGAATGGGGACAATAGCTTCCAGAATTCGTAGTCGTCGTATGGTTTGCTGCATAATTAACTTTTTCTCCAAAGCACAAGGAGATCTCAAACTGATTTCTGAGCGGCCAAGCAAATTCTAAAGCGTAGCCTTGTCCTATCACATTTAGAACCCACTGGTCCATCATGATTTTGATCCACTCCTCGTAAAATTGAGTCAAATGACCCCTGATGACTGGGACTGAGGAGTGGGCCAGCCTTGCCTCATTGCACAGGCCTGGGCCCGCCACTATCCTGGCCAGGGCCATCTCTGCTCATTCTACATCCATGAAATGACTGGCTCCAGGACTATGACCCGTGACTGCTCTGGCAGAAATGCATTTGGACCTGAAAACGAGAGCAGACAGAAAGCCTTTGGACCCTTTAGGCTTGTCCTCTAGAACTTGTGCACCTTGTTATCTCGCAGATGCTTTATCAACTGCTCCAAGTCCTCTCCAAACAAAAGTTTGCCCTTAAAAGGCAATACTCCTAGCTGAGCTTTTGATGGAACATCCGCTGACCAGTTTTGCAACCACAGAAGCCTCCTAGCCGAGACCGAAGACCTCATAGTACTAGAAGAGGTGCGAATGAGGTCATACAATCATCCACCCCATAAGCGATCGTGGCCTCCAACCATGCCACCTGTTTAGACTCCTGGGACGACAGGTTCCTGTTACGTTGTAACTGTTGCACCCATCTTAAACTGGCTTGGTGCATAAAGCTGCTGCAGACAGCCACATGGATGCCAAGAGCAGACACCTCAAAAATCTTCTGAAGATGCACCTTGAGCTTCCTGTCCTGCAAATCCTTTAGGGCCACTGCGTCAGCCACCGGAATGGCGATCCTCTTCGTAACCACCAAGACCGAGGCACCCACATTTGGCACCCGCAAGGGCTCTGGTGTGTCTTCGGGCAAAGGATAAAGCTTATCCATGGCTCTGCTAAGCTTAAGGCAGGTCTCTGGAGTATCCCGCTCCCTGACCATGGACCTGTGAAAAGGGAAAGTCTTGGCTGGACCCCTCAAGCTGGCCATGACCGGATCCATATGAGGCATGCCCCATCTTCCAAGTCAGGCTGCCCCTCTGGCATGGATATGCCTAATTCTACCAGAACCGGCAGTATCAGGGGTCCAAGTTCCTCCCTTTGAAACAGGTAGATCACCTTGGGATACTTGCCTTCCACTACCTGGATCCTACCTGCATCCTCCTCCAGATCCTGTGGAAAATGAGAAGGGTCCGCATCAGGAGAACCATCCCCAGATGGCAGGCCCCAAATCAGACTCCTCGAGGAACCCTCATCGGTGGTCCCAGACCCAGAAGGAGCAAGGATACTCTGGACCCTAGTGGCCCCTGTGGGTTTCTGATGTCCTCCGCCTAAAACTAGACTGCTCTGCGGCCTGACAGGCCAAAAAAGCTTTGTGCATCAGTAACGGAAAATTAGTTTCTTACCTGATAATTTTCGTTCCTGTAGTACCAAGGATCAGTCCAGGACACCTGGGTTGTGACTCCGCACCAGTAGATGGAGACAGACTAAAACTTGTGGGCGGAGCCATATATGCCCCTGTGCCGGTCACAGCCCCTCAGTCATACGTAATGTCAAAGTAGAAAAGCCACAAGGCAACCATAGCTAACTACACAAACTTGTGAAATAAACGGAAATATTTCCAACACCCCTACAGGAACCAGACTCCCTAACCGGGAGAGCGAATAACAAGGGGTCAGCGTAGTGAAAAACAACAATGAGCGGACTCTCCGTTACTATAGCACAGCGCTGCGGGCGGGATCCTGGACTGATCCTTGGTACTACAGGAACGAAAATTATCAGGTAAGAAACTAATTTTCCTTTCCCTGTACGTACCAGGATCAGTCCAGGACACCTGGGATGTACCAGAGCTAACTTACCTAGGGTGGGAAGCAGAGAGTCCCGCTCGGAGTACCCTCTCACCAAAACCCCCAGCATCAGTAGCCCGAACATCCAACCGGTAATGTTTACTGAAGGTATGCAATGACTTCCAGGTAGCCGCCCTGCAAATCTCTGGAGGCGACACCTGAGAAGATCCCGCCCAGGACGCAGCATGAGATCGCGTCGAATGAGCCCAAAGACCCACCGGCAAAGATTTACCCCGCATAATGTACGCGGAACCAATGGCCTCCTTGAGCCAACGGGCGATTGTCGTGCGGGACGCCGCAGAACCTTTCGTCGGACCCGAGGTCAACACAAACAGGTGATCCGTCAACCGAAAAGAACACAAACAGGTGATCCGTCAACCGAAAAGAATTAGTGACTTCTAGATAGCGAAGAAGGGACCTCCGCACATCCAGTTTTCTCAATTCTCTCGATTTCGGGTCGGAAGAGTCCCCAACCGCGAAAAGCGGGAAGCCCAAACGATTGATTCAAATGAAAAACCGACACGACCATAGGAAGAAAAGAGGGTACCGTCCGCAAGGAAACCCCCGAATCGGAAATGCGCAAGAAGGGCTCCCTACAGGACAGGGTCTGCAACTCGGACACCCGGCGAGCCGACGCAATCGCTACCAGGAAGACAGTCTTCAACATAAGGTCCTTGAGCGTGAAACGCTTTAGGGGTTCAAACGGAGCTGAGCATAAGGCCGAGAGCACCCAGTTGAGGTACCAAGACGGACAAGGGAGCCGCAAAGGACGGAGGTGTGTCGCCCCCCGAAGAAAACGGGAGATATCCGGATGGAGAGCCAGGGACACTCCCCGGACCTTACCACGCAAACAACCAAGCGCCGCGACTTGGACCCGAAGGGAACTGCACGCTAAGCCTTTGGCCAGCCCAGCCTGGAGAAAGCCAAAATATCGGAAATAGCAGCGGAAGTGGGATCCAGACCCCGCTCCACGCACCATTCCTCCAAAACTACCCAGACTCGAACAGAAGCCAGAGACGTAGACTGCTTCCTAGATTGCAGCAACGTGGCAACCACCGCGGCCGAGTAGCCTTTTGCTTCAAGCGATACCTCTCAAAAGCCATGCCGCGAGACAGAAGTGATCCGCATCCTCCCACCAGACGGGGCCCTGACGGAGGAGCTCCGGAAACCCCTGGAGACGGAGGGGGGCCTCCACCGACAACTGCAAGAGGTCCGCGAACCACGGGCGCCGCGACCACTCCGGTGCTACCATGACCACGTTGGACGGGTGCAACCCTAAGCGCCGAAGGAGTTCGCCTATTATCGGCCATGGGAAACACCTACAGCAACAGAACCGTCGTGACACCCTCGGCTCTACACACTTGACGTCGGCTGTAGAAATCGTGGGGCCTTCGCGTTGTGGTAAGCGGCCATCAGATTCATATGGGGCATCCTCCACTTCGCGCAAATGAGAAGAAAAGCGTCGTCTGCCAGCTCCCACTCTCCGGTGTCCAGGTGAGGACGACTGAGAAAATTCGCCGAGATGCCGTCGACTCCGGCGATGTGAGCCGCTGCGATGTTGCTGAAATGTTTCTCGGCCCAACTCAGCAAGAGCCGAGCCACCGCCGCCACCAGTGGGCTTCGTGTCCCGCCTTGGCAATTGATGTAGGCCACGGTGGTCGCAATGTCCGACAACACTCGGACCGCCTTTCCCCGAACCAACGGCAGACAGGACGGCAGCGCCAGGCGAGCCGCTCTGGTCTCTGGCCGGTTGATGGACCATTGCGCTCGCGTCCCCGACCACCGGCCTTGTGCGGACTTGCCGAGGCAAACCGCTCCCCAGCCGGAAAACTGGAATCCGTGGCCACCACCGTCCAGCTGGGAACTAGCAGGGACACACCACCAGGACAGGCTGGATCTCGTGTGAGATGTGAGAAGAAGTAGCAGATGAAACTCCTCTGACACCGGCTTCCAGCAGGATAGCCACGAGGACTGGTAGTCGAAGAGACAATAACCGCCTCCCCCGATACTGAAGCTTGCATATCCGGTCCTGGGCTAGGAACACCTTGCCCTGTTTTGTGTCGAATAAAGCTCCAAGGTATTCCACGGACTGGGGGGTACCAGTCGACCCTTTTTGAAGTTAACGACCCAGTCCAGCGACTGCCAGAGCTGTAAGACCCTGGTCACTACCAGACGGCACTGGGTCTCGGACTTGGCTCCAAACAACCAATCGTCCGAATAGGGATGAGCCAGGAACCTTCCCGGCGGAGCTGCGCTGCCACCAACACCATCAACTTTGTGAAGGTCCGAGGAGCTGTAGCAAGACCGAACGGAGGCGTCCGGAACTGGTAATGCGTTCCCATGATGCAGAACCTGAGAAAACGGTGGAACGATTGCTGGATACCGAAATGAAGGCACGCTTCCGTGAGATCCAGAGAGGCCAGGAATTCGCCTGGACGTACCGAGGCAATCCGCGAGCGAATCGTCGCCATTCTGAAGGGAGGAACGCGAAGACATTGGTCTACGCCCGTCAAATCCGAGATAGGCCTTGACGTGCCGTCTTACTTAGACACGATGAAATAAATGGAGTAACGGCCCTTGCCATGCTGAGCGGGAGGTACGGGGGCAATAGCCCCCCAGGCTCCCCAAGCGTCGAAGGGTGCCCAACACTGCTGCCCTCTTCTCCAGACACTTGCAGGGCGAGACCAGGGACACGTCGGATGGAGTTCGAGCAAAATCTAACGCGTAGCCGTGTCGAATCACGTCGAGGACCCACGGATCCGTCGCTACCGTGGCCCATTCCCCGAAGAATAACGTCAACCTTGCCCCGATGTTTGTAACAACGGCTTGAGGTTGAAGCGAGGGATGGGCCGGCCGTATCTTATTGTGAAGCTTTGGGCCCCGTTCCTGACGGGGTATCTCCCTGTCCCCGGAACCGATTCCCCCGAAAGGACTGCGGCCGCTGAGAGGAGCGGGAGGAGACCGACCTGTAGGAAGACCCTGCAGACCTCTGAGGACGCGACCTCCCGTGAGGACGCGACCTCTCGTTTCCCCGAAAACGGGACCGCCCAACGAATACGGACCGAGCTCTGGACCTGCCCTCAGGCCACCTTAAGCCCTGTTCTCCCCAAGAGACAGCATCAAATCATCAAACTCCTTGCCGAAGAACAGCTTGCCCTTGAACGGCAGCGCATCCGCCGCCCAAGTGCGCGGCCACAAACGACGGCACGCCGAGACGAAAGGCACCATGGCTCGCGCCGAAGTGCGAAGAAGAGCATGTAACGCCTCCGCCCCGTACGCGATCGCTGCCGCCAAACGATCCGTCTGTGATGACTCCTCTGCAGATAGATCCGCGGTGGCCTGACAAACCGGCTCCCAGCGCAGACTGGCCCGCATGACGAAGTTGGCACAGATGGCGGGCTGGACTCCCAAAGCTGAGACCTCAAATCTCTTTGGGCTGCGCCTTCAGCTTCCAACCTGTATGTCTCGGAGAGCAGTAGCCCCCCGTGACCGGGATCCTCGCCCTCTTCGTCACCGCGGAGACCGCCGCATCCACCGTTGGGAACCGGAGGAGATCTAAACCATCTTCAGGGAGCGGATAGAGCTTATCCCTAGCCTTACTGACCTTGAGGCATAAGTCCAGTGTATCCCATTCCCGAAACAGGATATCCGTAGACGAAAAAGAAAAGGAAATGCCACTGCTGGGCCCATGAAAACCCCACAGTACCGGGTCCATATGGGCTTCCTGTCGGGCTACCACTGGCGGCGCAACTATCCCCAGCTCTTGGAGCCTGGCGGGAATAAGTGGGGTAGTTCTTCCCTGCGAAAAGATGGACCACCTTAGGGTCGGCCCCTTTCACGGCCTGCGCCCCTTTGCCCGCGGAGGGCTGAGTGGGATCATCTCCTGTCGGCCCTTGGGTCCCCGACGGAAGCACTTCCGAGTAATCCTCACCTTCCTCTGACATGGAGTCGCTGTCAGAGTCCTGCGGGACCCCCCCTGAGAGGCCGCTTCCCTTTGGGTGGAGCGTGGGGCAAATTCGTGGGGCCCTTGGACCCCTTCTTCGGAGGACCGGACCGAGACGCTCCCCTGGCCCCTTCTGGATGACTGCGCTCGCGGCTTTTATAATGGGGGAGTTTGCGCAACCGCAGCGCAAAATAAAAAACCTCAGAAAACTTCCCGGAGCCCGACGAACTCGACAAACTCTCATCTACACTTGTAGCCTCAGGGGACCCGATTCCCCGAGACATCCCCCTCCCCGTCGGCCCCTGCTGCAGGGAAAACGCGGGAAAAGGGCCGGCATCCCCTGCCATCTCCCGCGCGATTTCGCGGGTGGGGCCTAAAATGGCCGCCACTCCCGCGCTGGGCGGGAAACTCCGGAGGCTTGACTGCTGCTGTACTGCCGCGCGGCAGCGAACAAACGGGCCGAGAACGGCTGCTCCGCGGCCTCCCAGAAGGACCTATACCTCCCAGACGCAAGAGGAACACGGGTCCTCCCTAGAAAAGCGCGCGCGCGCCGAGCCGCAGGCCTGACAAATCGATCAGAGGCATTCGCGCGATCGCGGCGCGAGAAGAAATCAAAGTAAAATTAAAATTAAAAATTTACCCCCCCGGCAAACGGCGACCCCACCCCGAGGGACCCCGAGACAGAGTCGAACGTAAGGGAGAGCCGGCGGGACGCAAAGTTCAAAAGAAAACTTTTTTTTTTTTTTTCCAAACCTGTCGCTGTCCTCGGTCCTGGGGCCCTGCTCCAGCGGGGGTGAGTGAACCGGGCTCCCCGGTGTCACCCCCGACGCTGCCACTGGAATAGCCGGGTCCTCAACCCTGGCAGCGGCCTCTACCAGGGGGGGATAGTCCCCTCAGGACCTTCCAACCCCCCTGGGAGGCAGGGCGGACGGGACTTCCTCACAGGAAATTGAAGAAAAATAAAGAAAAAATATTTTGTAAGAAACAAAAAGACTGGAACTATAGCCAACCAGTACTGACTTAACAAAACACAGAAAAAAACACTCAACCCTGACTAACTACCAGTACCAGGGCAGGCAGAGGCTGTGACTGCACCTGCACCATCTACTGGAGACAGAGTAAGACTGGGGGGCTGTGACTGGCACAGGGGCATATATGGCTCCGCCCACAAGTTTTAGTCTGTCTCCATCTACTGGTGCGGAGTCACAACCCAGGTGTCCTGGACTGATCCTGGTACGTACAGGGAACACAAATTCTGGTGAGAAGGGGGGAGGAACCTAGCACATCCTCCTTCAGAGGATCCTGGTCCGCCCCCAATTGGCTTCCATAGGCCTCCTCCTCGGAGAAATCAGGAGACAGAACAGGCAGGAGATCCCTTCCCCTTGTTGCAATCTGTGCCTTAGCCAACAGAGAATCCAAAATGGCCGCCATTCCTATGCTCAGCAGGAACGGAGCAATGGCCTCCTGCGCAGCAGCTCCAGAGCCAATGGACCTCTGCTGCAAAGAAGCTGACTCAGTCCCTGCCATAGTGCCTTTTCTCCTCCCCCACTCCCCCAGGAGAGGCATCAGTGACAGTGATCGGCCCAAGAGAGGCACGCGGTACTCTCTCCACACACAGCACATCTGCTGGCCCCCAGCATGGCTGAAAATGGTTGCAAAAGCGCAGCATACGCCAGAGCAGGAGCACACTCGGGAGATGCACCGGAGATCATACCTCCCCACAACCCTTCTGCCACTGACGAGGAATGGCTCAAATAACCTTAAAAAAAAACCAAAACAACCAAACCCCACCCCCCAAAAAAAGCCCACTCAGCTAACAAAAAAGGAAAAAGGCTTTTTAAAAAAAACCAAACTTTATAAACCAAGAAACAAAAAAAGGAAAGCTATCTGAAAGTTTATCTGAAGAGTGGCAGAGGCTTCTCTTCAGGCTCCTGAGGGTAAGAGAACTGGACTACCAGTTGTTACCCCCAGCATGGATCAGTGTATATCCATGAGCATTTAAAGGTCCCCAACCCCTGCTCATTCTTCTCTAACACCAGGAGGGATGGTCCCACCAGGACCTGCCAACCACCTGGGAGGGAATTTCTCCAAAAACTAAATTTTTTTTTTTTTTAATAGGTACAGAACTGCAGATAAGAGGCGGTGTGTCTGCGAAACTTTCTCTGTATCCATCTGCTGGAAGGGAGGCAAAACCCAGGAGTCTGGACTGATCTGGGTACGTACAGGGAAACAAAGTGTGTGATTAGGGATCCGATATTCTATCACAAGACCTGCTATTAAGTTCACTTAGAGAATAGCCACTGCCATTAGCAATGGTAACATGGAATAGACTTAGTTTTTGGGTACTTGCCAGGTTCTTATGGCCTGGATTGGCCACTGTTGGAAACAGGATGCTGGGCTTGATGGACCCGCATGTTCTTATGATCTGTGAAAGACTTAAATTGATTGTTCACAAGAAGTTGTCCTAAAGAGCATAAGCCATGTATGTTTTAAAGATCAACATCTGGAGGTAAAGTACACTGGGATAGTGCTTTCATGTAAGATCCCAGTGCACTTTCTCTCCAGATGTTGATCTTTGGAATATGGTTCCAGGGGGAATGACTCAGAACCAATATCAGGAAATATTTCTTCACAGAGAGGGTGGTGAAGGCATGGAATGCCCTTCCAGAGGAGGTGGTGAAGAAGAAAACAAAGGATTCAAAAGGGCAATGGATACACACTGAGGATCCATAAAAGCAAGAGGATGGAAATGAGCTAAGTGTGCATGGGGGTAACTTGTTGGTACGGCGGTTACTGCCCTTAGCAGAAGGCGTGGAGATTGCTACCCTTAACCAATAAGCCTTGATGCTTTACATGCAATTGCAACACTGCTCCCCACTTCAGCAGGGGAAAAGAAGAAATGGATTCAGACCTCAACCAAAAAGGCCCAGACTTCTATGATCTGGGATACTGATACACAGACAAAAGGGGAAAAAGCGCAGGACTGCTTCTATGGCCAAGTCCATAAAACAAAGCATCTCAAGCAGCACTGTCAATTTTCAAGAAAGCTCATCACCCAGTAAAGACGATGCTAGCAGTAAATTTTTTTTTATGGGTTATCATAAGGCTTGGGGATAACTGCACGGAGCAGCAGTTACTATCCTCAGACACATGGGGGTAACCTGCACAGAGCGGCAGTTACTACCGTCAGACACATGGGGGTAACCTGCACAGAGCGGCAGTTACTACCCTCAGACACATGGGGGTAACCTGCACAGAGCAGCAGTTACTACCCTCAACAGACACATGGGGGGTAACCTGCATAAAGTGGCACTTACTACCACTAATAGCCACCGACCGTGAGCCAAGTGCCCCTGACACCCCACGCCCCAAACAGAGGCTGGCGTCTGTGGTCACTACTACCAGTCCAGGACCTCCAGGTCCACTCCTTTCTCCAAATTGGGTCATGACAGCCACCATGAGAGACTGGATCTGGATTCCCTTAGAAGCAGGAAAGGAAGCTGAAACTCCTCTGACAATGGATTCCAAAAGAGCCCACTGGAGAGGCTGCATGTGAGCAAACGCCCACAAGACAAACTTCAGTGAAGATGCCATAGATCCCAGAACCTGGGAAATAATCCCAGCCTCTGGGAACTGACAGACGCAGCAGATTAAGCACTTGAGTTGCAACCTGACTACCCTCTCCGAGGTAACGTACACCTTGCCTAATGGTAAACAAATAAGTGAAAAAAAAAAAAAAGTTTAATTTGAAAGTAATGAAACAAACTGATATTCCAACGACTGGGCCTGCTCCAGATGGCTCTTTGCTAGGTTTAATCACCCAACCCAGGGACCTCAAGCACTCCTTGACATCTTGAACCGAACGACGGCACTCCATCTTCGACTTCACCCAGATGAGCTAATTGTCCAGGTACGGATGTACCAGAATCCCTTCCTTAGCCACCACTATCACCTTCGTGAGGTCACCAACCCGAAGGGTAGGGCTCAAAACTGAAAATGCTCTCTGAACACTGTGAATTGCAGAAATCTCTGCTGGTCTGGCCTTATCGGAATATGTAGGTATGCCTCGGTTAGATCTAATGAAGAAAAAAACTCTCCCTTGCGTACTGCTATCACCGTCTGTAGTGTCTCCATATGAAAATGCAGCACCCGCAGCACTGCGTTGACCTGCTGCAGATCAAGAATGGGCTGAAAGGTGCCATCCTTCTTGGGAACTACGCAGTAAACTGAATATCTTCCGAGTCCCTGCTTCCCTGGGAGAACCGGAACGATGGACTCCAGTTGCTGCAGCCACGGCAAAGTGTCCCACACTGCTGCCCGCTTGGCACAATGGGACACCCACCACATAGGCCTCCCTGATCAGGTGCAAAAATTCTAAGGCATAACCATCACCTCCAAGACTCATTGAGACGTGATCTTGGCCCACTCCTCGAAAAAGTGGCTTAACCTCCCGCCAATGGCTTCCAGGGAAGAGTAGACTGGCCTCCCTTCCTTTATTGGGAGGTTTTACTTCCTCCTGCCCCCTGGCCTGTATCTCTGGAAGGCCTTTGACAGCCCTGCTGCCTTCCAGCATCTTGTTTCTGTGCCAAGGCAAAATTCCTATTGGAACAAAACTTCCTCATCTCTCAAAAGCACAAATGCAGCAGAAAGCTCTTGACAGCTTCTTGTCCTCGGGTAACTTATTCCCTGTCGAGACCCCCAAATACTTCATCAAATGTTCCAGATCTTCTCCAAACAGCTTCCCCTTTAAAGGGAAGATTATACAGCTGCGCTTTTGACCACACATCCGCCACCCAATTGCACAGCCATAGGAGCTTCTGAGCCACTACCATGGAGACCATGGTCCTGGCCCTCGTTTGGACCATATCTTACAAGGCATCCACCACATAGGCCACTCCTACCTCCAACTGAGCTGACTGGTTGGAATCAGTGGGAGTCCTTGACATCTGCTCCTGTGTCTTCTGGACTCAGCCTAAACACGCCCTCTGCATCAGACTAGCAAAGACAGCACCCTCGAAGGCTCAATGCTGAGACCTTATTCTCAGCATTGAGCTGATGGTGATGGTGTCTAATGATGGTGTCTAATGATGGGTGTCTAATGATGGGTGATGGTGTCTAATGATCTGAAGTCGGCGAAACAATGCGACAAGGCGATAGCTAAAGCCAGAAGAATGCTGGGCTGCATAGAGAGAGGAATATCGAGTAAGAAAAGGGAAGTGATTATTCCCTTGTACAGGTCCTTGGTGAGGCCTCACCTGGAGTACTGTGTTCAGTTCTGGAGACCGTACCTTCAAAAAGACAAAGACAAGATGGAGGCGGTACAGAGAAGGGCGACCAGGAAGGTGGAGGATCTTCATCGGATGACGTACAAGGAGAGATTGAAGAATCTAAATATGTACACCCTGGAGGAAAGGAGGAGCAGAGGTGATATGATACAGACTTTCAGATACTTGAAAGGTGTTAATGATCAAAAGACAACGACAAACCTTTTCCTAAGGAAAAAAATCAGCAGAACCAGGGGTCACGATTTGAAGCTCCAGGGAGGAAGATTCAGAACCAATGTCAGGAAGTATTTCTTCACGGAGAGGGTGGTGGATGCCTGGAATGCCCTTCCGGAGGATGTGGTGAAGACCAGAACTGTGAAGGACTTCAAAGGGGCGTGGGATAAACACTGTGGATCCATAAAGTCAAGAGGCTGCCAATGAAGAGTGGGTGACTCGCCAGAATGATGGCTACTGCCTGGAGTCAATACCCTTATTAAATAAACATACACAGGCTTGACTCCAACATCGCTCTAAGCTTCAACAGCAAGAGGAAATGTGGAAAAAAGGATTCACACTCACAAAGAGGGGAGTAGCTGGCTTGTTACGGTGGTTACTACCCCAAATCAAATAAGCCTGATACTTCACTTTCAATGCATATACAGCATAGTTCTCTGATTCAACGGCAGGGGAGAAGAAAAGAGGGTTCGCACTCACAAAGCGGGGAGTAGCTGGCTTGTTACGGCGGTTACTACCCCAAACCAAATGGGCCTGATACTTCACTTTCGATGCACATCCAGCATGGCTCTCTGCTTCAACGGCATGGGAGAAGACTTATACGTCACGCATATCCAGCATAGCTCCCTGCTTCAACGGCAGGGGCGAAGAAAAACAACCAATAAGGGCTAATAACATAGTCTGGGTAAAACAAATAAGCATGGGTGCAGCTTGCTTATTGCGGCGGCTACTACCCCAAACTAATCAAGCTAGATATTTCACTTGGATGCAGCTCCATCACTGCTCTCTACATTAAAGGTGGGGATGGAAGGGAAATAGAACCAAGAGCTAAGAGAAACAGATAAGTATGAGAGAAAATATGTGTGAAGCTTGCTGGGCAGACTAGATGGGCCATTTGGTCTTCTTCTGCCGTCATTTCTATGTTTCTATGTTTCTATGTTTCCTTCAGCAGGATTTCCAGCTTCCGATCCTGGATATCCTTCAGCGCAGCCAATCCTACCCACAGGAATGGTCGTCTTCTTGGTTACTGCAGACACCGCAGCATCCACCTTTAGGCAGTTTCCAAAACTCCAGGGTCTCTTCCTGCAAGGGCTACAATTTAGCCATAGCTCTGGCCACTTTTAATCCTGCCTCAGGAGTCTCCCACTCCCAGTCCACCAACTTCACCTTTTTCGGCAAAGTAAAGGGGTGCACCCCTTCATTGTCTGAATCCTCCTGCGTGACCTTGATCCCCAGTTCCTCCAAAACATGGGGACTGAGGGGGCCGAAGTTCCTCCTTGCGGAATAATCTCATGACCCTCAGGTCATCTCTTTCTGCAGCCGAACTTCCCCCACATCCTGATCACTACCCACCAGAGCACTCCCAGGATCAACCTCCAGGTCCAACTGAAGATCTTGACCCTCCGATTCTCAGAGTTCTCTCCATCTTCCCCCTGATGTACGTCCCAGACCCAGGAGCTGAAGAATCCCCCCAGACCTGGGCTGCGCACCTGTCCTAGGCTTCTCAGACAAACCCTGGGACTTCTGGAAGGCCGGACGCTTACTCGACGCCTCCCTTCTTACATCAGCCGACCGCACGGCCCTGCCAAGCACCTCTCCAACATTTTTTGTTGATAATCTCCAGACTGCAGGTTTGTACCTCTACCATGTGCTGCAGACAGAGAAATACTGAGGAACTGCAGGTGGCACTCTTGGCTAAGCAGCAGTGCCTGAAAGGTTTATTCTCTGCCTCCTTCTGCTGGTAGGGATACAAAACCCATTTTGTCTGGACTGATCTGGGGTATGAATAGAAATGATAGGTTACAAATTAATTGCAATAGGTCTAAAATTTCATTTTTGAGTTCTTTCAGAACCATGGGGTGTATACCATCCGGTCCAGGTGATTTGCTACTCTTCAGTTTGTCAATCTGGCCTACCTCATCTTCAAAGTTCACCGTGATTTGGTGCAGTTCATCTGAATCGTCACCCTTGAAAACTGTCTCTGGAACAGGTATCTTCTCTACGTCCTCCTCAGTAAACACCGAAGCAAAGAATTTATTTAGTCTTTCCTCGATGGCCTCATCTTCCATAAGTGCCCCTTTAACCCCTTGGTCATCTAACGGTCCAACCAACTCCCTCACAGGTTTCTTGCTTCGGATATATTTTAAAAAGTTTTTATTGTGAATTTTTGCCTCTACGACCAACTTCTTTTCAAATTCTCTTTTAGCCTGCCTTATCAATGTCTTACATTTAACTTGACAATGCTTATGCTTTTATCTATTTTCTTCAGATGGATCCTTCTTCCAATTTTTTAAAAGTTCTTTGGGCTGAGAAAGCTTTTTTCACCTCGTCTTTTAACCGCATCGGCAATCGTTTAGCCTTCCTTAATGTGTGGAATACATCTGGATTGTGCTTCAAAAGCAGAAGTACTAATAGGACCAGGAGGGAGAACAGATTCTCAGGATCAGCCTTCATATCACCCTGTACTGTGTAATACCTCATTCTGTACAGTATTACTCACTTGTATGCTAATACTTTCAATTTGTACAGTTTATTACTCACCTTCACCCTCAATACTTTCTATTACTCTGCACAGTATTTATTACTCACCTGTGTACGAGTGAATAGCTTCCTTCTCTCCGGACTCCTGGTGATCACAGGCATACGGCACTCTCTCTTGTTTAATCCTTAACATATCAAGATTTATCCTTTCATGCTCTGTATGCGAGAATGAAAAAGGAAAGTAAGTTACTACTCACCTGTATTCTGTGATAACAGATACTGAATAGAGTAAGAAGAGGTATCACTCACCCGAGTAGGAGTGCGTAGCCTCTCTCTCGCTTGTTGCCTGGGGATACAGCTCTTCCTTTTGTTTAATCCTTGATAATATATCTGGTCTGATTATTGCATGGTCTGTTTCTAGGAATAAAATAAAAATCACATGTCTAGGGAGCACCAGCATGTGAGCAGATCTAGCAGATAGAAACAGAAAAATGATGGCAGAAAATAACTCCCATCAGTTTCCTAGAGATCTCCTGTATTTATCCCATGCTTTCTTCAATTCAGATGTTGTTTTTGTCTCTACCACCTCCACAGGGAGGCCTGTTCTATGCAGCCACCACCCTCCTCTGTAAAGAAATATTTCCTTAGGGGTAGATCTTTAAAAAATACGCGAACAAAAGTACGCTGGATTTTATAAGATATGCGCGTATCTTATAAAATCCGGGGTCGGCGCGCGCAAGGGGTTGCACATTTGTGCAACCTGCGCGCGCTGTCTGTTCCCTCCGAGGCCGCTCCGATTTCGGAGCGGCCTCGGAGGGAACTTTCCTTCGTCCTCCCTTCCCCTACCTAACCCACCCCCCCCCCCGGCCCTATCTAAAAACCCCCCCTAACTTTGCGAGCGCCGGCTGGCAGCCACGCTCTATCCTCCGTTCCCGGGGGCCTCGACCATGCCCCCGGGCCGGCGCCACACCCCTGGGCCCGCCCCCGAAACGCCGCATCGTTTCAGGAACGCCCCTGGACACGCCCCCTCCCGCCCCTTTTCGAAAGCCCCGGGACTTATGCGCGCCGGCGGCCTATGCAAAATAGGCGCGCGCAGGCCTTTTAAAATCCCCCCCTTAGATTTCTCCTGAGTCTAACTCCTTTCACCCTCATCCCATCAACAGCACTGCGTCTCTGGCTTATTTTATAGCCAATGTAGGACTGCTTTGTTTTTAATTATGGGTGTTTGTAAATAAACAAAACTATAGCAAGGTCTGAAATATTGTGAGGCAGGGAAGCAGGGCGGGCCAAATGAGCTTTATCTAGATGGGAAAAACTAGGGGTAGTAACTGCTGCAGTTACGGCCCTCAACAGAAGACACGGGGGTAACCTGCACAGAGCGGCAGTTACTGCCCTCAACAGAAGACACGGCGGTAACCTGCACAGAGCGGCAGTTACGGCCCTCAACAGAAGACACGGGGTTACATGCACGGAGCGGCAGTTACTGCCCTCAACAGAAGACACGGGGGTAACCTGCACGGAGCGGCAGTTACTGCCCTCAACAGAAGACACGGGGGTAACCTGCACAGAGCGGCAGTTACGGCCCTCAACAGAAGACACGGGGTTACATGCACGGAGCGGCAGTTACTGCCCTCAACAGAAGACACGGGGGTTACATGCACGGAGCGGCAGTTACTGCCCTCAACAGAAGACACGGGGGTTACATGCACGGAGCGGCAGTTACGGCCCTCAACAGAATACACGGGGTTACATGCACGGAGCGGCAGTTACTGCCCTCAACAGAAGACACGGGGGTTACATGCACGGAGCGGCAGTTACGGCCCTCAACAGAAGACACGGGGTTACATGCACGGAGCGGCAGTTACTGCCCTCAACAGAAGACACGGGGGTAACCTGCACAGAGCGGCAGTTACTGCCCTCAACAGAAGACACGGGGGTAACCTGCACAGAGCGGCAGTTACGGCCCTCAACAGAAGACACGGGGTTACATGCACGGAGCGGCAGTTACTGCCCTCAACAGAAGACACGGGGGTAACCTGCACAGAGCAGCAGTTACGGCCCTCAACAGAAGACACGGGGTTACATGCACGGAGCGGCAGTTACTGCCCTCAACAGAAGACACGGGGTTAACCTGCACGGAGCGGCAGTTACTACCCTCAACAGAAGACACGGGGTTACATGCACGGAGCGGCAGTTACGGCCGTCAACAGAACACACGGGGTTACCTGCACGGAGCGGCAGTTACTACCATAAGCAAATTGTTGGGGGACTTGATGGACCATTTGGTCTTTAAATGCTGTCATTACTATGTTATATTTAAAAGCACCTATAACCGCTAGTACCTATCTCCAATAAAGCGTCGGCATGGGCAGAGGCAAAGTTTTCGTTTCAGTTTGTTTCATTACTTTCAAATGAAACTTTTATTTTTTCACTTATTTGTTTACCATTAAAGTCAACAGGGGAAGCAATGCAGTCTGAGCATCAAAACTGAGGTTTTCTAAAGAAGCTTGTGGGCAGACATCATAAGGGGAAAGAGAATGCCAACGCACCAAGGCTGGGGCAAAGTAGCACAAAAGTGGCAGGAATAGCCTAAGGGACTGGAGAGAGGGAAAAAAAAAAAAAAAAAAAGTGCCAGCACTGGCAGCAGCTCTCCAACGTACCGCCAGAGGAGCAAAACGGCGTCAAGACTTCAGGAGAGCGCATGGATAAGAGTGGCAGCACGAGAGGGGCAAAGCGGCACCGTGAGTCGCATGAACATCTTAGGTTGCCATGATGGAGGAAAGGAAACATTGGTTTTTACCTGCTAATTTTCGTTCCCGAAATAACACAGATCAGTCCAGACAGGTGGGTTTTGCATCCCTAACCAGCAGATGGAGACAGAATAAGAACTTTTCAGACACTGCTACATAACCGAGAGTGCCACCTGCAGTCCCCTCAGTATTGACCTGTACCCAAGCCAAACTAGCGGGAAGCACAACTATCCCCTGTCCTCCCAGGACCAATCTCCAACCTTTGGTTTGACCCCTCCTGAACTAGAGCCTCACACCACCACCACAAACTAATTAAAACCTGGTAGTCCTATCATTGTCGCAGAGGGGCTGAGAGGAAGCTCTTCGCACGACCCTGCATAGGTAGTGGATACGAGAGCAAGGGAGGGTGGGGGTATTGGGACCCAGTCACGGAATCAGTTTTATTGTGCTGGATACAACGGGGAGGGGGGGGGGGGGGGTCGAGGAGGTATGAGATGGAGTCGGTCTCTCAGCCAGATACATTGATTGCAACTGTGCACTGGATTGTTACTTTGTTACTTACTTGCTTTATTGTTTACTATTGTTATTATTATCCTTATCACTGTTCTCAATAAAAAACTTTAAATTAGAAAAACAAAAAAAAACCAACCTGGTAGTCCTGTTTAGGTTGTGAATATACATATAATAAAAATCCTCAGATTGCATTCAGGCAAGTCTAGCAGTCTTCGGTCTTTCGTAAATAAGGGGCTGGGTCTCTAGACTGATTTGTGGAACTTCAGGAATGAAAATTAGCAGGTAAGAACCAAATTTTCCTTTCCCGTTTGTGCCCCAGATTAGTCCAGACAAGTGAAGATGGAAAAATAACCCATGCTATAGTTAGAAAATGCTAGGTTCCATATTAGGTGCTACAACCCAAGAAAGAGATCTAGGCGTCATATTTATTTATAACTTTTCTATACCGAAGTTCAAATAACAGAGTTACTTATCACTACGGTTTACATTGCAACAGTCAACATACAGTGACAAAAAATAATTGTCTTACATAGAACAGGAGGAGAAAAAAAAAAACTTGGGATACAACTTAAGCAGGGGGAAAAATTAACAATTCAAACTGTTAAGGGCAAAACAGAGAAAAGAAAAGATTTGACTTATTCGGGTGACAGAGGTTTAATGAGAGTCTCATGTTCAGACTGGATTGATTAGGCAACGGAAGAAGCATGTGCTAAAGGATCTCCGCTTGTGAGGTGAGTCCGTGGAGGAGGCGGCCAGGACGAGTGGTTATGGGAAGGCTTGTCTGAACAGTAGCGTCTTAAGTCTCTTCTTAAAAGTAATGGGGCATTGTTCCTGTCTAAGGTCGGGAGGAAGCAAATTCCACTGTTTGGGGCCTGCGGCAGAAAGGGCTCTTCTACCTAGGGAGGTTTTGATTGTAGGTGCTCTGAGAGTGTCTCTTTGTGCTAATCTAAGAGGACGGGTGGAGGTGTGAAATTGCAGGGGGGTCGAGAGGTCCAGCGGGGCGGTGCTGAGTGGCTTTGTAGGTGATTGATAAAAGCTTGTGGAGGATTCTGAATTTGACTGGGAGCCAAAAGAAAATTAGGTTCTTACCTTTTGCTAATTTTCGTTCCTGTAGTACCGAGGATCAGTCCAGACTCCTGGGTTTTGCCCCCCCTCTAGCAGATGGAGACAGAAGTTTATAAACAAAAAACTCTGCCTACATATAGGCTGGTGCCACCTACAGTCTGGCAGTATTACTGAATGTCAAAGTAGCAGGATAACCCGCAACAAATAACCCAAAGAACACTGAAGATTACCTCCAAACTAAGCCAAACTGAAGCTTAACTCCACCCAACTGGGTACCGAACTCGAGGCAACCAACAAACAAACATATTCCAGAAACAGCACACAGACCACACATCCTCTTCCGGCAGACAACCGCAATACTGGGCGGGACTCTGGACTGATCCTCAGTACTACAGGAACGAAAATTAGCAAAAGGTAAGAACCTAATTTTCTTTTCCCTGTACGTACCAGGATCAGTCCAGACTCCTGGGATGTACCAGAGCTTACCTTACTGAGGGTGGGAGCCGGAGAGGCCTGCTCTAAGCACCCCTTCTCCAAACCCCGACGACCCTGGCGCCTTCACATCCAAACGATAGTGCCGGGCAAAAGTATGGACTGACTTCCAAGTGGCCGCCCTACAGATCTCCTCTGTAGGGATATGTTGGCATTCCGCCCAGGATGCAGCCTGGGCGCGAGTAGAGTGGGCTTTCAGTCCCACCGGTAATGGTCTCCCCGCCAACAAATATGCTGAGCGAATGGTTTCCTTCAACCAACAAGCAATTGTAGTCTTGGAGGCCGCTTTACCTAGCCTGGGACCACCATAGAGGACGAACAGATGATCGGAGACTCTGAACACATTAGTGATCTCCAAATAGTGCAACAAGGCGCGTCGAACATCCAGCTTCTGCAGGTCCCTAGCCAAGGGATCCGAAGACTGCACCTGACCAAACGATGGCAACTCCACCGTCTGATTGACGTGAAAAGACGAGACCACCTTTGGTAAAAAAAGACGGCACAGTACGCAAGGAGACTCCTGAATCCGAAATCCTCAGAAAAGGTTCCCGACAAGACAGAGCCTGCAGCTCAGAAATCCGCCTCGCCGATGCCATGGCCACCAAAAATACTACCTTGAGCGTCAAGTCCTTAAGAGTGACGTGCCGCAGAGGCTCAAACTGTGCCTTACACAGCGCCTCAAGAACCACATTCAAATTCCAAGACGGACACGGAGGACGAAACGGAGGGCGTAACTGTTTTGCCCCCCGAAGGAAACGCACCACATCTGGATGCTGCGCTACCGAAACTCCGTGCACCCGCCCCCGCAAAGATCCTAGCGCTGCCACTTGCACCGCAAAGAACTACAGGACAGGCCCTTAGCCAACCCCTCCTGGAGAAACAGCAGAATATCCGGGATAGTCGCCCGGGTAGGTGCTGTGCCGCGATGCACACACCAAGTCTCAAACAGTCGCCACACGCGCACGTACGCCAGAGACGTAGATTTCTTTCGGGACTGCAACAGCGTGGATACCACGGAAGCCGCGTACCCTTTAGAGCTCAACCGCTGCCTCTCAAAAGCCATGCCGCTAGACAAAAGCGATGCACCAGGTCGAAACAAACGGGCCCCTGATGTAGGAGATCCGGCAGAAACGGAAACCGAAGTGGCCCCTCGACCGCCAGATTCACCAGATCCACGAACCAGGGCTTCCTTGGCCATTCTGGAGCCACCACGATCACCTCCGCCGGATGCTGCTCTATGCGACGCAGCACCCGTCCGATAAGCGGCCACGGAGGAAACACGTAGAGCAACACATCCCTCGGCCACTGAACTACCAGTGCATCCACTCCTTCCGCCAACGTCTCCCGTCGACGAGAGAAAAATCGAGGAGCCTTTGCATTGCGGAACGTGGCCATCAGGTCTACCGCCGGTGTGCCCCACCGATCGCAAATGAGCCTGAAGGCGTCCTCCGCTAGCTCCCACTCCCCGGGATCTAACCAATGCCGACTGAGAAAATCCGCCTGGACGTTTTCCACCCCGGCTATGTGGGAAGCCGCGATACTGCTCAAATGGGCCTCCGCCCATATCATCAACGACCGAGCTTCTGCCGCTACCGGCTGACTCCGGGTTCCCCCCTGCCGATTGATATACGCCACCGTGGTCGCATTGTCCGACAGAATCCTGACCGAACGCCCGCGGAGAAGCGGGAGGAACCTCACCAGAGCTAATCGCACCGCTCGAGTTTCCAACCGATTGATGGACCACGACGCCTCCCGAGCCGACCATGTTCCCTGAACCGCTCGACCGAGACAGACTGCTCCCCAACCGATCAGACTGGCATCCGTGGTAACCACCGTCCACGACGGAGTCTCCAACGAAACCCCGCGACTCAAGTTTTCCTGACAGAGCCACCACGGCAAGCTGTCTCTGGCGTCCTGGGTCAACGGCAGGCTGAGGAAAAATTCCTCCGAGACCGGGCTCCAGCGGGAGAGCAACGCGGACTGCAAGGGACGCATATGCGCAAACGCCCATGGAACTAACTCTAGCGTGGAATTCATAGAGCCCAAGACCTGCAGATAGTCCCAGACCACTGGGACCGGTTTGCGCAACAACCTGCGAATTTGCCCCTGTAGTTTGAGGATACGCTCTTGCGTTAGGGCCACCGTGCCGTGACACGTGTTGAACACCGCCCCCAAATACTCCAGGGATTGCGACGGCACCAGATGACTCTTGGCCAGGTTGACCACCCAGCCCAGGGAGCGTAACAGGTGAAGCACCCGCTGAATCGCCAGCTGACAAAGAGTCCTTGACTTGGCCCGAATCAGCCAATCGTCCAAGTATGGATGCACCAACAGCCCCTCCTGGCGGAGTCTCGCCGCCACCACCACCATAATCTTGGTGAACGTGCGCGGGGCAGTTGCGAGGCCAAATGGCAACGCTTGAAACTGGTAATGTTGCCCCAGTACTGCAAAACGGAGAAACCGTTGGTGCTCCCGTCGAATCCCAATGTGCAGGTACGCCTCTGTGAGGTCCAGAGAGGCCATAAACTCTCCTTTTCTGACCGACGCGATCACGGACCGCAAAGTTTCCATTCGAAAACGCGGAACCCTTAGGCACTTGTTGACACTCTTCAAGTCGAGAATGGGACGAAACGTCCCCTCCTTCTTGGGTACCACGAAATAAATGGAATACCGGCCCTGCCGGAGTTCGCCGGTCGGCACCGGAACGACGGCCCCGAGGTCGCGCAAGCGCGCCAGAGTCTCCCGCACCGCCCGGCGCTTTTCTGAAAACCCGCAAGGGGGACACCAGAAAACACGGAGCCGGACGGCGTGAAAAATCTAACGCGTAGCCGTGTTTTATCACCTCTAGGACCCACTGATCCGACGTAATCTTGGTCCATTCCTCGTAAAACCGGCTTAACCTGCCTCCAACCGGGGGAACCGAGGAACGGACCGGCCTCACTTCATTGTGCTGGCTTACTGCCCTGCACCGCCGGACTGGCCCCCGGACGGCCGAATAGACGCCCACGAAAGGACTGCGAGTACGATTGTTGGTGGGCCGCACCGTGACGGAACGAAGAGTTCGATCCTCGCGCCGCACGAGTTCTACGGCCCCCACGAAACCGCGGCCGAGTGGCTGGAGCACCCCGGAAACGGTATCTATCCTCTGGTAAACGGTGCGCTTTATTCTCCCCCAAGGATTCCAGGATATCCTCCAACTCCTTACCAAAGAGCAACTTCCCCTTAAAGGGAAGGGAGCCTAACCTAGCCTTGGAGGTACCATCCGCCGCCCAATGGCGAAGCCACAACAGTCGCCACGCCGCTACCGCAGAGACCATGGTCCGTGCCGAAGTGCGCAGGAGATCATAAAAGGCGTCCGCACTATAAGCGATGACCGCCTCCAATCGACTCGCCTGTCTCGCCTCATCCGTCGATAGAGACTCATTCGCCAACAGCTGCTGTGCCCAGCGTAAACCGGCTCGCAACGAAAAATTACTACAAACCGCGGCCCGGATTCCCAACGCCGAGACCTCAAAAATACGCTTCAGTTGAACCTCTAACTTCCTATCCTGTATATCTTTGAGAGCCGTACCTCCCGTTACCGGGATGGTGGTCTTTTTGGTAACCGCCGCCACCGCTGAATCAAGTTTTGGCAGGCGCAAAAGTTCCAACACGTCCTCCGGCAGTGGATATAACTTATCCATAGCCTTAGCTACCTTGAGTCCCAAATCCGGAGTATCCCACTCTTTAAACATCAAATCCGATGCCGAGAAATGTAGTGGAAAAGCCGACGAGGGACCCCTGAGGCCCAAGACAACCGGATCCGTCTGACCCAGACGAGATTCTACCTGGGGAAGTGGGATTCCCAGTTCCCCCAGGATTTCCGGGATGAGGGGCCCTAGCTCATCCCTATGGAACAACCGAACTACCTTCGGATCGTCCCCATCCGTAGCGTGCAGTGTCCCTGCATCCTTAGGCCCCGGCTCTTCATCCCCCTCAACCCCCTCGGGGGCTGGGATGGACAGTCCAGATCCTCCTCCGGATCCGCCAGCGCCTCCGACTCCGACGAGGAGAGCGAAGGCCCCTCCGCCCCCCTGGAACGAAGAGGCCTTGGCCGGGGCCTAGACAGCCCCCCTCCCCCCGTGCTGGATTTTGGGGCCTTGACCGCTGGCGCTCCGCTCTCAGAAGCGGGGACCCCCGGGCCTCTCTTCCGAGCCAGGCGGCGTGCTTTAAACGCCTTATGCATAAGTAACACGAACCGCGAGTTAAATGAGGAGTCCGATGACCCCTCCTCCTCTTCCCCATCCTCGGGGGAATCATCCCCAGGAGACCTGGACCCTAACGGCCCTTCTTCGCTACCAGACACCCTCTGGGGGGACAAACGCGGCGGGTCCCGCACCTGTGCGCTGGTCTGCCGGCCTGCGCTAACTTGTGCTGCCCGCGCTGAGAAAATGGCCGCCGTTCCCGCCGAAAACGCTGGCAAAATGGCCGCCGTCCCTGACGAACTCGCAGCCGTCCGCTCCGGGAACGCTGCTACCTCGCGGTCCTGTCTACCCCGCCGAGACGCCGAAGGCACCGCCGACCCTCCTTCTCCGCCGCCCACGCACGCGGAACAAAGACTGTCGCGCGACAGCCGCCCTGCCGCGGACCCGCAGGCCTGACACGAAGCCTGCCGAGGCATCGCAGAGATCGGAAGAAAGAAGCAAAAAAGACAAAATTTCCTCCCCGGATCGCCGAGCCCCCAGTCGCGAGGTACAAGCACACCACACACACACACACACAGCCAAACAAAATCCAACAACAAAGATTTTTTTTTTTTTTTAATATGCTGCTTACCTCAGATCCGGATCCGGCTGGGGGGAGTGAGCCGGGACCCCCCGGTATCACCCCCAGCCCTGTCAAGCCGGTACGTGGGGCTCCCCCACTCCTCGGCGGCCTCTACCAGGAGGAACGGTCCCCTCAGGACCCTACCTTCCCCTGGGAGGCGGGGATTGGGACCAGCAGGCAAGCCTCTGCGGTCCCTTCCCAGAGCACAAACAAAAAACACCTACCGTCCTACCACAAAAGTCCTATCCTTTTTTTTTTTTTTTACAAACACCTAATAAAATAGGCCCTCAACAGACTGTAGGTTTTGCACC
Source organism: Rhinatrema bivittatum (assembly GCF_901001135.1). Classification (NCBI taxonomy): domain Eukaryota; kingdom Metazoa; phylum Chordata; class Amphibia; order Gymnophiona; family Rhinatrematidae; genus Rhinatrema; species Rhinatrema bivittatum. Next base: position 22,624,325 of record NC_042616.1, read on the forward strand.
CTCTCCACCTGCTAGGAGACAGAAGAATACTGCCAGACTGTAGGTGGCACCAGCCTATATGTAGGCGGAGTTTTTTGTTTATAAACTTCTGTCTCCATCTGCTAGAGGGGGGGCAAAACCCAGGAGTCTGGACTGATCCTGGTACGTACAGGGAATGGAGCTTTTTAAGGATGGATGTTATGTGGTCCCTTTTGTTAATTGATTCTGACCTGTTATAAATGTTTTACTGTCTAAACTACACGTATGGGGGGGGGGGGGAGCCCGTGGTGTCTCGGCAAATGGGGTCACACCCAATAGGAGGGAATCCGATGGGGAGATTGTACGGATTCGGAACTTGGGGTTTCTTTTCCCGGTCACACACAATTTTGCTGAGGATATATGACAAGTGTTTATTGTGGTGGGATTTTCATGGATGTAGCTGTGGGGACCTTTCACTATGTCTTTTGTGCTCTTACTTCTGCGGGGCCTGGGGGTTAGAGATACATTCTCTCTCTTCCCTAATCAAATATGGTTAGATTTCTCTCTTTAAATGTGAAGAGCCTAAATACCCGAGGGAAGAGAGACATGTTGCTGCGAGACTTGGTAGATAAGAAAGCATCCTTTACATTCATACAGGAAACCCATCTCCGCAAGAGACATGAACACTTGCTGAAATACAAGGAATACCCTCACCTCTTCTTATCTGCAGCAAATAAGACTGCTAGATACGCCGGGACGGGAATTTTAATCTCGGCTTCGATTACCTTTGAACTGTTAGTGCAGAGCCAAGATGCCATGGGGAGATATGTCCTTGTTAAGCTCAAGCTGGGCGCTACCATCTACACGCTATCTGTTTATGCCCCGCTCCACGATCAGATGAGTTTTTGGAAGCAGATTCAAACCCTACTTACTACTGAGGCGGAAGGTTTCCTCATCTTGGGCGGGGATTTTAACTTAACCCTCTGTCCGGAGAAGGATAGCACTCATTGTTCGAGCCACCAATCTACCCGCCCAGGACAGGGAGCGAGGTCGGCCCTCCGCTCTAATTGTTAGTTACTGGAAATTACTCGATGTCTGGAGGCATGCTAACCTGTCAGCGCGGAAGTACAACTTTCTACTCCAACCCACATGGCTCGTACTCACGAATAGATTTTTTTTTCTGCTGGATAAATGCCTCCTACCCAGAGTCACAGACGTGGACATCCTCTCCATCACATGGTCCAATCATGGGGGCCGTTACGCTGGATCTGGCGGATGGCGATGCATCTGGGGGCCAAGCATATTGGAAATTAAATTCCTCACTACTAAAAGACAGCAATTTTAGGGATCAGCTTACCTCCCAGGTGCGGGAATTCTTCCAGTTAAACAGTGACCCGGCGATCCCCATCAGCACAGTTTGGGAATGTTCAAAGGCTGTGGTTAGAGGCTTATGCATTGCAAGGGCGGTAGCCTTGAAAAAGGACCGAGAAAACAAAGGTAGAACCTTAAAAGTGGAGATTGACCAATTAGCCAAATTGCACATGCAGACTCTCTCAGGGAAAACCTACTCCAAGCTTATTGATGCGTGCCAGAGACTCCTGCAATTACATGCAGATAAAACAGCCTTTCATTTAGACAGGATCAAGCAGACTTATTATGAGGGCAATAAGGCTGGCAAGCTGCTAGCTCGGCAGTTGAAAATCCGAACCATACAAAGCATGATCTCTAAGATCAAAGATTCCACCGGTACTCTCCCCACTGATCCAGCAGAGATTCGAAGGAGCTTTGTTGATTTTTATACCCAATTGTATTGTAGGGACGGGTCCATACAGAACCCGGATATCCATGACTACTTAACAGGCGTGACACTACCTACTTTAACAATGGAACAGAAAGATTATCTCAATTCCCCGATCTCAGAAGCTGAAGTGCGAGATGTTATCAATCACTTAAAAAATTGAAAATCCCCAGGCCTGAATGGACTTTCTGGCGAATATTACAAGGCTCTTACGGGCGAGCTGGCAGGTCACCTGGTGTCTTTATTCAACTACATACAAGATGGGGGTTCCTTTCATGCGCAGGCTAATATAGCTGGTATAACGGTCATCCCAAAACCAGGCCGGGATGCCATGTGCGGGTCATACTGGCCTATAATCGCTCAATCAAGACCTGAAGATCTTGGCCCGAATACTGGCGATGTGGCTGAACCGTTACCTACCTGGGCTCATATGTTATGATCAAGTGGGCTTCATCCCTCAACGTATGGCGGCGGATGATGTCCGTAAGATTCTTGATCTCATGTGGTGGGCAAAGAGAGAACAGATACCTGCAGTCTTACTAGCTGTTGACGCAGAGAAGGCTTTTGACCTCGTGCATTGGCCTTTTTATTCCAGACGCTCAAGAAAGGAAAATTAGTTTCTTACCTGATAATTTTCGTTCCTGTAGTACCAAGGATCAGTCCAGGACACCTGGGTTGTGACTCCGCACCAGTAGATGGAGACAGACTAAAACTTGTGGGCGGAGCCATATATAGCCCCTGTGCCAGTCACAGCCCCCCAGTCATACGTAATGTCAAAGTAGAAAAAAATCCAAAAGCCAACATAGCTAACCATAGAAAACTTACTAAGTAAACGAAAATAACTCCAACACCCCTACAGGAAAACAGACTCCCCAACCGGGAGAGCGAACAAAACAAGGGGTCAGCGTATTAAAAACAACAATGAGCGGACTCTCCGTTACTATAGCGCAACACTGTGGGTGGGATCCTGGACTGATCCTTGGTACTACAGGAACGAAAATTATCAGGTAGGAAACTAATTTTCCTTTCCCTGTACGTACAGGATCAGTCCAGGACACCTGGGAATGTACCAGAGCTAAGTTATCGAGGGTGGGAAGCAGAGAGTCCCCGCTCGGAGAACCCTCTCTCTCCAAAACCCCCAGTATCAGTGGCCTGAACATCCCAATCGGTAATGTTTAATGAAGGTATGCAACGATTTCCAGGTAGCCGCCCTGCAAATCTCTTGAGGCGACACCTGAGAAGATTCCGCCCAAGACGCAGCATGAGATCTCGTCAAATGAGCTCGAAGACCCCACCGGCGGAGATTTACCGCGCAGAATATACGCGGAACCAATGGCCTCCTTGAGCCAACGGGCGATCGTTGTGCGGGACGCCGCAGAACCTTTCTTCGGACCCCGACGTCAACACAAACAGATGATCCGTCAAAACGAAAAGAATTGAGACCTCTAGATAGCGAAGAAGAGACCTCCGCACATCTAGTTTTCTCAAGTCCCTCAACTTCGGGTCGGAAGAATCCCCAACCCGCGAAAGCGGGAAGTTCAATCGATTGATTCAAATGAAAAGGCGATACGACCTTAGGGCAGGAAAGAGGGAACGGTCCGCAAGGAAACCCCTGAATCAGAAATGCGCAAGAAGGGCTCTCTACAGGACAGAGCCTGCAACTCGGAAACCCGACGAGCGGGACGCAATCGCTACCAGGAATACAGTCTTCAACGTGAGATCTTTGAATGTAGAACGCTTCAAAGGCTCAAACGGAGCTGAGCATAGGGCCGAGAGCACCCAGTTGAGGTTCCAAGATGGACAAGGGAGCCGTAAAGGAGGACGGAGGTGCTTCACTCCCCTAAGAAACGGGAGATATCCGGGTGGAGAGCCAGGGAGACTCCCCGGATTTTACCACGCAAACAACCAAGCGCCGCGACTTGGACCCGAAGGGAACTGCACGCTAAACCTTTGGCCAGCCCAGCCTGGAGAAAAGACAAAATATCAGGAATAGAAGCGGAAGTGGGATCCAGACCCCGCTCTACGCACCATTCTTCAAAACTACCCAGACTAACATAAGCCAGAGATGTAGACTGCTTCCTGGATCTCAGTAACGTGGCAACTACCGCATCTGAGTAACCTTTGCGCTTCAATCGATTCCTCTCAAAAGCCATGCCGCGAGACAGAAGTGATCCGCATCCTCTAAACAGACGGGACCCTGACGAAGGAGCCCCGGAAACCCCTGTAGACGAAGGGGCGGCGCCACCGACAATTGGATCAGATCCGCAAACCACGGACGGCGCGGCCATTCCGGCGCCACCATGATCACGTTGGACGGGTGCAATTCTATGCGCCGCAGGATTTTGCCGATCATGGGCCAACGGTGGAACACATACAGTAGCACCTCCGCTGGCCAGGGAAGAGCTAACGCGTCGACCCTTCTGCTCCTCTTTTCTCGGCGTCGACTGAAAAATCTCGGAGCTTTTGAGTTGTTCCACGTGGCCATCAGGTCCATGTGGGGCGTTCCCCAAGTCCTGCAAATGAGAAGAACGCTTCTTCGCCAGCTCCCACTCTCCCGGATCCAGGTGGTGCCGGCTGAGGAAGTCCGCCTGGACATTGTCGACTCCTGCTATGTGAGACGCAGCGAGATCGCTGAGATGCCGCTCTGCCCAGGCCATCAAGGAACGCGCTTCCTCCGCTACTTGAGGGCTTTTCGTCCCGCCCTGGCGATTGATGTAAGCCACGGTGGTAGCGTTGTCCGACAATACTCGGATCGCCTTTCCTCGTACGAGGGGTAGAAAAGCTTGCAATGCCAGACGGACCGCCCTGGACTCTAGGCGGTTGATAGACCACCGGGTCTGATCTTCTGACCACAGACCTTGAACCGATTTCCCTTGGCAAACTGCACCCCAACCGGAAAGACTGGCATCCGTGGTCACCACTGTCCAGTTGGGAAGGAGAAGAGATACTCCACAGGAGAGATGTTTGGAATCCAGCCACCAGCTCAGGCTGGAGCGCGCCTGACTGTCGAGAGGCAGTGGAAGATAAAATTCCTCTGAAATCGGTTTCCAGCGGGAAAGCAATGAAGACTGCAGCGGCCGCAGGTGAGCGAATGCCCAAGGGACTAACGCCAGCGTGGAGGCCATAGATCCGAGAACCGTCAGGTAATCGCAGACTCGCGGACGGTGCTGAGACAAAAGCCGTCGCACTTGAGACTGTAGTTGCATATCCGTTCCTGAGAGAGAATCAACTCTGCCCCGTTTTTGTGTCGAAGACAGCTCCTAGATACTCCAAGGACTGAGTGGGTTCCAGATGACTCTTGTTGTAGTTGACTACCCAGCCCAGGGACTGCAAGAATTGAAGCACCTTGGCTACCGCCTGCCGACACAAGCTCTCTGACTTTGCCCGAATCAACCAATCGTCGAGGTAAGGGGTGAACCAGGAGACCTTCCCGACGTAAGTGCGCCGCAACCACCACCATCACTTTCGTGAATGTCCGAGGCGCTGTCGCCAGGCCGAACGGAAGAGCCCGGAAACTGGAAGTGTCTTCCCAGAATGCAAAAACCGCAGGAACCGCTGGAACGCTGGTTGGATGCCCACATGAAGGTATGCTTCTGTGGATCTAGTGACGCAAGGAATTCTCCTGGCCGCACTGACGCGATCACCGAACGAATGGTCTCCATCGTGAAGTGAGGGGACCCGAAGGCATCTGTTGACTCCTTTCAGATCCAGAATGGGTCGGAAAAGTGCCGTCTTTCTTGGGAACTATGAAGTAAATGGAAATAACGGCCCTTGCCGTACTGATCGACCGGAACCGGAGAGATGGCCCCCAAGCTTTCTAGTTTCGAATGGTGTCTAGCACCGCACCTTCTTTCATGGGATCCTTGCAGGGCGAGATCAGGAACTTGTCCGCTGGAATGCGAGCAAAATAACTCGTAGGCCGTGTCTTATCACATTGAGGACCCACTGATCCGAACGTAATGCTGGCCCATACCTCGAGGAAACAAGGATAGACGCGCCCCCACGTTTGGGACAACGTGGGGAGGACGCAAGGAGGGATGGGCCGGCCGAACTTCATTGCGAAGGCTTGGACCCCGCACCCGATGGGGCCCCTCCTTGCCTGCCAAAGCGTTACCTCGAAAGGGACTGCTGCCAGTGAGTGTTTCGAGAAGAGGACATCTATAAGAGGACCCGGTGGGTCTTTGCGGCCTGGACTTTCGGGGACCCCGGAAACGACTCTGCTGGAAAACGAAGAGCGCGCCCGGGCCCTATCCTCTGGCAGCTTAAACGCTCGGTTCTCCGCCTAGCGAACCATCAAGTCATCTAACTCCTTTCCGAACAGCAATTTCCCTTTAAAGGGTAAACGCCCCGAGGTGAGCCTTGGACGAACCATCCGCTGCCCAGTTGCGCAGACCAAAGGAGACGGCGTGCCGACACTGCCGAAACCATGGACCTAGCTGAAGTGCGTAAAAGATCATGGAGCGCATCAGCCCCATACGCAAATAGCTGCTTCCAACCTATCTGCTTGGGAAGACTCCTCCGGAGAGAGATCTGCATTAGCCTGCAGAACCTGGGCCCAGCGCAGACTAGCTCGCATGGCGAAGTTCGTGCAAATGGCGGCTCGCACTCCCAGGGCGGAAACCTCAAAAATCTTTTGAGTTGTACCTCCAACTTCCGGTCTTGAATATCCCGGAGGGCCGTAGCTCCCGTGACCGGGATGGTAGACCTCTTCGTGACAGCAGACACCGCCGAATCCACCTTAGGAAAGTCTGAGGAGCTCCAGCGCCTCCTCCGGTAAAGGATAAAGTTTATCCATGGCCTTGCTGACTTTCAAACCCAAGCTCCGGAGTATCCCATTCCTTGAATAGGATATCCGTAGATTGAAAAATGAAAAGGGAAGGCGACTGCCGGCCCTGTGAGACCGAGGACGAGCAGAACAGGATCCATATTCGCCTCCTGGCGGACCACCACCGGGGGAGCCCTCAATCCCCAGCTCCTGGAGAATAGCTGGGATGAGAGGTGACAGTTCCTCCCTGCGGAATAGCCGAACTACTTTGGGGTCGTCCCCGTCTAAGGCCTGTGCACTTTTCCTTGCACTGGGCTGCGCCGTTCCATCCGGTGCTGCCGTCCCGGCCCCCATCAGGGGCTCTTCGGAGGCCTCAGAATCCGTTCCGGAAAAATCCTCGGAATCCGATTCTTGCGGGAGCCCCCGGGGAAGTCGCTTGTCCCTGGACGAGCCCTGGGCCATTTCCGCACTCTTCCTGGCCTTCTTTTTCCGTGGTGGGGACTTGCAGACAGCCGCACGCGAGATTTTCCCCCGTATGCGCTTGTTGCGCTTATATTTGAGGACTTTGCGCAGCAACAGCGCAAAGTCCTCAGAAAATTCTCCGGAATCCGCTGAATCGCTACACGAATCCTCCTGGGACCGAATCCCCTCCAAGGGGACCTCTCCCGCCTTGGCACGCTGCGGGGAAAGCGCGGGAGGCAGAGACGAAGCCCCCACCGTCTCCCTGGAAATTTCCCGGCCGGTGGCCAAAATGGCTGCCACTCCCGCGCTAAGCGGGAACAGCTCCTGAGGTGTCAGAGGGGCCCCCACCTCGCGGCGGCGATCGCACGACCCTGGACCGAGCTCCCGAGGTGCTGCTGAGGTGCCCTCATCACCCGGGACACAAGCCGAACAAAGGCTGTCCCGGGAGAGAGCGCGCGCGCCGAGCCGCAGGCCCTGCACTGCGAACCGCGAGGCATGCCGGCGAACGCGGGAAACAGAGGCGCGACGAAAATTTAAAAAAATGATCAAAACGGCGCAATTCGGCGACCCCGCAGCTGGCGACGCCCCCTCACCGACGAAAACGGAGCGGCAACGCCAAGGAACGGAGAGCCGCAAGAAAATAAAAGTAAAACTTTTTTTTTTTTTTTTTTTACAGAAAAAGCGCTGTCCCTGGTTCTGAAAAGCCCTTTTTCCTGCAGGGGTGAGTGAACCAGGCTCCCTGGTGTCACCCCTGACGCTGCCACTAGTTTAGCCGGGTCCTCAACCCTGGCAGCGGCCTCAACCGGGGGAGGGTAGTCCCCTCAGGACCTCTCAACTCCCCTGGGAGGCAGGGCACCCGGGAAAGAATTAAAAACAAAAACCCAATTTAAACAATTAAACTAAGACAAAAAACTAACTCAAAATCAAACAACCTGACTAAACACCAGAATCAGGTCAGGCAGGGCTGTGACTGGACCTGCACCATCTACTGGAGACAGAGTAAGACTGGGGGGCTGTGACTGGCACAGGGGCTTATATATGGCTCCGCCCACAAGTTTTAGTCTGTCTCCATCTACTGGTGCGGAGTCACAACCCAGGTGTCCTGGACTGATCCTGGTACGTACAGGGAACATGAACTTTGGGGCTTTTTTCCTGCAACGGCTCCGTCAACTCTACAACGTTCCAAAAGCCACGGTAAAGGTAAACGGGAGGTACGGATCAAGTTTTGAAATTGGGAGGGGCACTAGGCAGGGCTGCCCCCTGTCGCCTCTACTCTTCGCCATCTTCCTGGAGCCTTTTGCTACTCGCATACGGTGCTCGCAAGATGTCACGGGTATTGCACTTCAAGATTGTCAATACACCATATCCCTCTTTGCGGATGACAATGTTCATGCTGGCTAATCCTATGAAATCTGAAGGCAGTGCAGTGGGAAATGGCGGCCTTTAGTCGTGTATCTGGTTTCAAGGTGAATCTTGAAAAGTCTGAGCTTCTTAACATCAATCAAAGTCCGACCGACGTAGCTGCAATTAAAGGATCGTTCCCTTTCAGATGGGCACAGAAAGCTCTTAAATATCTAGGAATCCATCTAAAAACTCTTCTTTGGAAGATCTTTACAAATTAAACTATGCACCGCTTCTCAAAGCTATAGATCGGGACCTTCTTCAATGGTATCAAAAACCATTCTCTTGGTAGGGCAGGTTTGCCATTATAAAAATGAATATACTACCAAGCCTTTTTTACTTATTTTCCACTTTGCCAATCTACTTGTCTTCCTCAATGCTGAAGAAGCTGCAGAAAAGAATTTGACTTCATTTGGAGGCGGCGTCCACCACGGGTCGCCAGACGGACGATGTTCCTTTCAAAGGCGGCTGGGGGCTTAGGGGTACCGAATCTTCTTCATTACTACATTGCCTCTCAGCTGAAAGCGCTTGTGGATATCCATAAGCAACACACACCTAAACAATGGGCTCAAGTTGAACAGACCATGCTGGGCTCCATGTCTCAGAGCCTTATTCTGGCAGCCACGTTCTACGTGGAGACCCATTGCTTGTATACCATGGGCTCTGCGCACCACATTACAGATTTGGAAAGTCTGGAAACCTAAACCGTTAGGACGTTACTCCTACTTCTACCAATCATCACCCTACCAGACCTCTCATTTCCCGGCAGGTCATGAATCGCCCTTCTTTAAATCTTGGACTCAAGCCGGTATTACGTCTATTGGGCAGATATATCAAGGGGGCCAGTTGCTATCCTTAACACAACTCAGCCAACAATATGGAGTATCAGCATCTATCTCCCAAACACTCAAATTCATCACGTCATACAGTCTATCCATGGGGAAGGGGATCTTACGACCCACGCGCTCCTTTTCGAAAACTATTGCATTGGAGCGGACAAACTCACTAAAACTGCCTCCAAGATATATGGCCTGCTCAACAACCTTGATCAGTCATCCCCATCACACATCCAGAAATGGGAACGTGATCTGGGAAAATCCTTGCAGCCTAAAGAATGGGGCCAAATTTTTCAAATGGCAGGTCATTGCTCGGTTTCGGCGCGACTTCAAGAGAACTGTTATAAGTTGCTTTACAGGTGGCAAATGGTACCAGAACGCCTACATGTCATCTCTTCCCAATATTCTCCCTTATGCTGGTGAGGCTGTGGTTCTGTCGGAACGTTCCTACATATATGGTGGTTGTGCCCACGTGTTGCGGGGTTCTGGTTGGAGATAGAAAAATGGCTAGCCAAGATCCTCTGCTCCCATATTAACCTATCTGTCAAAGCAGTACTTCTTAATGGCCATCTCGGGGGCCTTGACAAGGATCAACAAAAATTCAGCAGACATGTTTGGATAGCCTCTCGGCTTCTGCTGGCTAAAGTTTGGAAGAGTGACCGCATACCTACAGTGGGAGAGGTTGTCATTCTTCTGAGAACCATAGACATCTCGACTACCTTACTGCAACACGCCATAACCTTCTCCAATCCTTTCAGAAAACCTGGAAATACCTTCCAGTCCCACAATAAACATGTCACATGTCTACTTGGTTGACTAAGAACGAATGGGTACCCTTCACATTCCTTGCCTTTCTATGCTCTTCCTGTCAGAAACCTTTATTAAGCATGTAGCCATTGGTTTCCAGCTCACTTCTTAATTTCCTGTCGTACAACAAACTGGGCCAATACTATCCTGCTTTGTCACTCTTACACATGGAATGATATTCCAGAGCCCCGCTACAAGAGCTAGTACTCACCACAGCATTCTCCATGACTTCTGTTTCTTTATGCTTATTTTGCTTGTCACCTGCACGTTAAATGGTTATGACTTGTTGAAGTCAGCAGTGAACCGGGAAAAGGGGGAAATGGGGTAGGGGGGTTGGGGTTTATAACAATTATGGGATTCAGCATGGAACATTTTACTTGATATTATGTCTGTATGCCACTGTTCAGTGATGTACATGGTTAATGTACTTTTGTATATGTTGGCTGTTTAATTTTTTAGTTACAGACTGTATATTTTCTTGTATGGTTCTGTTCTGAACTCCTAAAACTATTAACAACAACAAAAAAAAATGCAGCCCTTACCGATGGAGTTCAGGGTCTCATAATTCTCCTTCATCACCTCCCTGTAAAGCTCCTTCTGCCCTTCATCTAAATACCCCCACTCCTCCTGGGAGAAATAGACAGCGATGTCCTCAAATGTCACCGGCACCTGAAACACAAACAAGAAACACTCAGAGACCCGTGGAGGGACTCAGCGTGCATTAGATCTCAGCTGGATGTATTCTCCTAATGTTTTATCATGGAAGACAGGACACCAGGACCCCTCTCTCCCAGGATTTGCCAGACTTGTTTCCCCTCACCTGTGCCCCTAGAGTCAGTTTCCTCTGTGGATCCCAGAGTTTGCAAGTCTAATACCAGAGGCACAGAATATCATGTCATTGCCTGGAAAAATCAGTGAATAACCCAGCAGTAGCAGTCATGGGTGTCAGAATGGGATGGGCAGCCCAGGCCCTGGCCCAACCAAATTTTGGGCCGTGCCATCCCAGAAATCCTGGTGCCAGCATGCACAGCTCTCTGCATTCTCATACAGATCAGCACGAGAATACAGGCACCCAGGCGGCTTGCGGCACCCAAATACCTTCAGTACCCGAATGAAATCCCCTTTGGGCAAGCCTGAAAGGAGGAATAGAAATAAGTTTCATTAAATAAACAGTAGCGATATTTCTGGGACACTACAAGAGACTCTGCAATTAGGTAAGAGACTGGCTTAGTGAGGTGGGGCAGACTGGCTGGGAGGGCTCCTTTCTGGCTATGGTGGGAGTCTGAGGCTGTAGGCAGGCTGGCTGGGCGTGGTTGAAGCTGACTAGCTGTGGGCACGGCGCTGGGCCCAAATGCTGGATACAATTACGGTGCTGGGCTCAGGTGTGGGAGGACATTCCGGAAGATCAATTTAGGCGTTTAAGCTGAAATCCAGGACCAGCTGGATCAGATACTCAGACGTGCTCCCCGCTTTACGAGCAGGACCCAGGAGGCAGGCAGAGCAGACGACGGTGCAGGGAAGAGGGAACTTAAGATTTGTTAGGATCTGGGCAGTATTTTGGGGAGCAGGAGCCTATTCCAACGGGATGGGGCTACAGCTTAACCAGAGTATAACCCAGCAGCTGGCACCAATGTTTAAAAAGGAGACAGTCTGAAGGGCCAAGTAGAGACTGAGCTTCTACATGATAGAGTCTAAGCATTACTCATGGAGGGGCCACTTCTTTGGCAAATCTTATTCATAGTGCTTGATGGGCGTAAGAGAGGGCTGATTGGGTCACAGCACGATGGCATATGGACAGTTAGATCTGAGATGTATTAGAGCTTAAATATTTGTCTTTTACATGAATTATATGACAATTTTAAAGCTGTATTAAATTTTTTCATTGGGCTGTGTAACTGTTTGGTTGGGAATTAAAGTTGTTGGGTTTTTTTTTTTTTTTTAATTAAAAAAGGAGACAAAACTTTTAAACTGGCGGAAAACCAGCAGTCACTCAAGTATACATGGTTCGGAGTGAGGCATCTTCAAATGATACTGGCAAAATTGAGCAATTAGAATATCCCAAGACGGTTGATCAATAAAGGCATCAGTAGCCCACGTGCATTTAAATAAAGAGCAGATAGAGAAAAAAGGATTCCAAATTACCCATTTCAACTACTAGGCAGGCTACACAAACAACTGAATTGTCTGTATGTGAATGCCAGAAGTCTAGAAAATGAGATTGGAGAGTTGGAATCCTGGAACTGAGCCTAGATGCAGACATAAGAAGGAAGGCACGTCCACATCTGCTAGGAGCCGGAGAGCTATTGGATGGCTGAGGTCGCTGCAGGGGTGTATCTAAGGTTACATCAGCTTTGAAACCTGACTCCATCTCCCATCTGCTAGCAGGGGAGCACATAACCGATTGGTCCATCTGGCTACATGCTCGGAAAGAGGCGTCTCAGAGACCTGGTGGAAGGAGGATAACCAATGGAGCAATGCGATACCAGAATACAACATATCAAAATGATAGGCCAAGGCTAGCTGGTGGAGGGGTGGCACTATATGTTAGGGACAGTCGAGTGAATCAGGATGGAAGCCCTGCAGGACGCAGAATGCACTGTGGAATCTCTATGGAAGAAATTCCCTATGTGATGGGGAAAAGTAAAGCTGCGGGGTGTGCCAGGATGAAGAAATAGACCGTGAGATGCTAATACAAATTAGGAAAGTTAACAAAATGATGAGGTTAACAAATAATGAGGAGAATTCAAATACCCCAATACTGACTGGGGAAACGTCTCACCAGAACATGCAAAGGAGGCAATGAGCTAATCAAATTTAACATGATCACTGAAGGAAGAATATTAAGGAAAACTTCTGCAATAGAGGTTAACTTTAAACAAGAGTGTGTGAGAAAATAAAAGAAATTAGTAGGAAAAAAAACAAAAAAAAAAACTAAAAGGAGTATCTACAAAGGTTAAAAGTTTGCATGAGGCATGGATGCCATTAATAAACACCATCCAAGCATTAGAAAAGACAGAAAGACCAAAAAACTGCCAACATGATTAAATGGCCATGCGAAAAAAGAATGAATTAGGAATTATCAGGACGAGAATAGTGAATAAAACGGAAAATGTCATAATGCCTCTGTATCGCTCCATGGGGAGACCGCACCTTGAATACTGTGTACAATTCTGGTCGCCGCATCTCAAAAAAGATATAATTGCGATGGAGAAGGTACAGAGAAGGGCTACCAAAATGATAAGGGGAATGGAACAACTCCCCTATGAGGAAAGACTAAAGAGGTTAGGACTTTTCAGCTTGGAGAAGAGACGACTGAGGGGGGATATGATAGAGGTGTTTAAAATCATGAGAGGTCTAGAACGGGTAGATGTGAATCAGTTTTTTACTCTTTCGGATAATAGAAAGACTAAGGGGGCACTCCATGAAGTTAGCATGTGGCACATTTAAAACTAATCGGAGAAAGTTCTTTTTCACTCAAGGCACAATTAAACTCTGGAATTTGTTGCCAGAGGATGTGGTTAGTGCAGTTGGGTTTAAAAAAGGATTGGATAAGTTCTTGGAGAAGTCCATTAATTGCTATTAATCAAGTTGTCTTAGAAAACCACTTTTTTTTTTTTTTAATAATTTATAATTTTTATTGCTGACAATCAAAACATGGGAAAAACAGTATGAACAAAAGACTGAGGTTAAACAGTATTATGCATTACAACTCATAATGGATAATTCAAAATATAAGATATATTGTGAGATTTAGTGCAGAACTTCCCACCCAACCCCATTCCCCCTATCATGCTACACAGAGAAAAGTAAAGCCATATCATGCCTATATAGTCACTTGAGAATTATATGGATTGGTAAAGGTCCAAGTAGATGTCCAACAATGAGATTAAAGCGCTGATAAAGTTAGTTGTCTCCAAGAGATGTAAGGATCCCAAATAAGATGGAATTTAGGTAGGCGATGATATTTAAACGCCGTCAAGCGGTACAGGGAACAGGCCCTATCCAGACGGCTCAGTATCTCAGAGGATGTTGGTGGTTTAATTCTCTTCCAGGATGCAGCAATTTCCATGTTAGTGGTGGTACAGACCATTTGGATAAAGTTCTGACTGTGAGCAGGCAGATTATCGTCAGGGATATGAAGAAGAACCTGTTCCTTAGTGAGCTGGATAGGGCTATTAAGAATCTCGGAAAGTGTCGCAGAGATGTATTGCCAAACTGTTTGAATGTAGACGCAATCCCACCACATGTGAAGATATGTGCCCAACTTTCGCCACAAACGGGTCATTAGTAGAGCAGAAGTGATGGAGGCGGATTGAGGTGAGATGCCACCGATAAAGGACTTTGTAATTGGCTTCCATGATACATGCGGAAACTAGCCCATGGGACATTCGTATAAAGATGATATCCCATTCCTCTTCGGTAAGAGGCTTACCTATCCTGTTCCCAGGCTCAGGTGAGCTGGCTTAGTGGATGGTCAGGATGCTAACAGTTTATAGTGTTTGGATATTAGTCCACAGGGCAACTTTGGGTTGGCAATAACCTTCAAATAATGATCTTTGAGAGGAGAATAGACCCTGTGCCCGCATGAGAAAGTGGCATAGTTGCATATATGGTAAGAATTCAGCATCAGGGAGTTGGTAGATCTCCAAATATTTGTGAAGGGAATGATAGAACCCTGGGAGTACAAATGTGAGAAGTAGGTGATTCCTTGAGCCTTCCAAGATTTATAAGCAGAACTGGGTAATCCTGGAGAGAGAGAGTATTGTGAAACAGAGATGACTGTAGGAAGTAAGAGGCGGAGCCCACCAGCTTGTATTTCCAGCCTTTCCAAACATTGAGTGTGTCTGGTGCCTGGAGTGATGAGGGAGTCTGGTCTCCAAGTCTTGTTGGGCTGCCACACTAGAGCGGAGAGGGCATGCTGGATAGCCATGCTTGTTCTATCTGGACCCAGGGTTTATTATCACCAGTACGGTGCCAGTCGATGATTGGTCATAGTTGTGCAGCAGCATAATACCATAAGGTTTATTTATTTATTTTATTAAGGCTTTTTATACCGACTTTCTTGATACAAATCAAATCAATTCGGTTTACAATGAACTAAGCAGAATATACAATTAACCAATCAACAAGAGATACGGAGCATACAGTTACATTATAACAAGGAAGCCTTAACTTGGAGTAGGAAAATAAAGAGGGGGTGAACGGAGCAATAAATGTATAAAGTGAAATAAAATAGAATAAATACTATATACAGAAGAGGGGGCAAGGGGCCAACCTCTCTAATGAATATTATGCATGAAAAATTTGGAGAGTTTTGTTTACAGAGATGTGTGGTGTACAGTTCTAGATCAGGCAATGGAGTTTGTAGTGGGGGAAGGCTTGGCTGAACAGCCATGTCTTTAGTTTCTTTTTAAAAGTTGTTAGACAAGTCTCCAGTCTGAGGTCCGGAGGCATGGCGTTCCACATGGAAGGGCCTGCGGTAGAAAAAGACCGGTCTCTGATGTTTGCGTGGTGCACTAATTTGATTGCAGGAACGTGTAAAGATCCCTTGTAAGCATCCCTTAAAGGCCTGGCTGTCGAGTGCAGTCTGAGAGGATGAGACAGATCAAGCGGGGTTTGATGGTGGATATTTTATGAATGATTGTGAGAGATTTATGGAGGATCCGGAAGTTTACTGGGAGCCAGTGGAGATCTTTTAGAATAGGAGAAATATGCTCTCTCCGATTGGTATTTGTCAAAATCCTTGCCGCTGCATTTTGTAGCAGC
>NC_042616.1:22640217-22641883 GCF_901001135.1 Rhinatrema bivittatum
AATGTATCTCTAACCCCCAGGCCCCGCAGAAGTAAGAGCACAAAAGACATAGTGAAAGGTCCCCACAGCTACATCCATGAAAATCCCACCACAATAAACACTTGTCATATATCCTCAGCAAAATTGTGTGTGACCGGGAAAAGAAACCCCAAGTTCCGAATTCGTACAATCTCCCCATCGGATTCCCTCCTATTGGGTGTGACCCCATTTGCCGAGACACCACGGGCTCCCCCCCCCCCCCCCATACGTGTAGTTTAGACAGTAAAACATTTATAACAGGTCAGAATCAATTAACAAAAGGGACCACATAACATCCATCCTTAAAAAGCTCCATTCCCTGTACGTACCAGGATCAGTCCAGACTCCTGGGTTTTGCCCCCCCTCTAGCAGATGGAGACAGAAGTTTATAAACAAAAAACTCCGCCTACATATAGGCTGGTGCCACCTACAGTCTGGCAGTATTCTTCTGTCTCCTAGCAGGTGGAGAGGGTGCAAAATCCTACAGTCTGTTGAGGGCCTATTTTATTAGGTGTTTGTAAAAAAAAAAAAAAAAAAGGATAGGACTTTTGTGGTAGGACGGTAGGTGTTTTTTGTTTGTGCTCTGGGAAGGGACCGCAGAGGCTTGCCTGCTGGTCCCAATCCCCGCCTCCAGGGGAAGGTAGGGTCCTGAGGGGACCGTTCCTCCTGGTAGAGGCCGCCGAGGAGTGGGGGAGCCCCACGTACCGGCTTGACAGGGCTGGGGGTGATACCGGGGGTCCCGGATCCGGATCTGAGGTAAGCAGCATATTAAAAAAAAAAAAAAAAAAAATCTTTGTTGTTGGATTTTGTTTGGCTGTGTGTGTGTGTGTGTGTGGTGTGCTTGTACCTCGCGACTGGGGGCTCGGCGATCCGGGGAGGAAATTTTGTCTTTTTTGCTTCTTTCTTCCGATCTCTGCGATGCCTCGGCAGGCTTCGTGTCAGGCCTGCGGGTCCGCGGCAGGGCGGCTGTCGCGCGACAGTCTTTGTTCCGCGTGCGTAGGCGGCGGAGAAGGAGGGTCGGCGGTGCCTTCGGCGTCTCGGCGGGGTAGACAGGACCGCGAGGGTAGCAGCGTTCCCGGAGCGGACGGCTGCGAGTTCGTCAGGGACGGCGGCCATTTTGCCAGCGTTTTCGGCGGGAACGGCGGCCATTTTCTCAGCGCGGGCAGCACAAGTTAGCGCGGGCCGGCAGACCAGCGCACAGGTGCGGGACCCGCCGCGTTTGTCCCCCCAGAGGGTGTCTGGTAGCGAAGAAGGGCCGTTAGGGTCCAGGTCTCCTGGGGATGATTCCGCCGAGGATGGGGAAGAGGAGGAGGGGTCATCGGACTCCTCATTTAACTCGCGGTTCGTGTTACTTATGCATAAGGCGTTTAAAGCACGCCGCCTGGCTCGGAAGAGAGGCCCGGGGGTCCCCGCTTCTGAGAGCGGAGCGCCAGCGGTCAAGGCCCCAAATCCAGCACGGGGGGAGGGGGGCTGTCTAGGCCCCGGCCCAGGCCAAGGCCTCTTCGTTCCAGGGGGGCGGAGGGGCCTTCGCTCTCCTCGTCGGAGTCGGAGGCGCTGGCGGATCCGGAGGAGGATCTGGACTGTCCATCCCAGCCCCCGAGGGGATTGAGGGGGATGAAGAGCCGGGGCCTAAGGATGCAGGGACACT